>NC_058131.1:146815558-146845457 GCF_016433145.1 Gracilinanus agilis
AAAATAGACAAAGAACTGGTCAATCTAATAAAAAAAAAGGAAAGAAGAAAGCCAAATTGACAGTATCAAAGATGAAAAGGGAGACCTCACCTCTAATGAAGAGGAAATTAAGACAATCATTAAAAACTATTTTGCCCAATTATATGGCAATAAATATAGGAATCTAGGTGACATGGATGAATATTTACAAAAATATAAATTGCCTAGATTAACAGCAGAAGAAATAGAATACCTAAATAATTGTAGATCAGAAAAAGAAATTGAACGAACCATCAAAGAATTCCCTAAGAAAAAATCGCCAGGGCCTGATGGATTCTCAAGAGAATTCTATTAAACATTCAAAGAGCAACTAGTCCCAATACTATACAAATTATTTGATATAATAAGCAAAGAAGGAGTCCTACCAAATTCCTTTCATGACACAAATACGGTACTGATTCCAAAGCCAGGGAGATCAAAAAGAGAGGAAGAAAACTATAGACCAATCTTCCTAATGAACACGGATGCAAAAATCTTAAATAGAATACTAGCAAAGAGACTCCAGCAAATGATCAAGAGGATTATCCATCATGATCAAATGGGATTTATACCAGGAATGCAAGGATGATTCAACATTAGGAAAACCATCCACATAATTGACCATATCAAGAAGCTAACAAACAAAAATCACATGATTATCTCAATAGATGCTGAAAAAGCCTTTGACAAAATACTGCACCCATTCCTATTGAAAACCCTGGAAAGTATAAGAATAGAAGAACCTTTTCTAAAAAGAATGAACAGTATTTACCTAAAACCATCAACAAACATCATATGCAATGGGGATAAATTAGAAGCCTTCCCAGTAAGATCAAGAGTGAAACAAGGATGCCCATTATCACCTCTATTATTTAACATTGTACTAGAAACACTAGCAGTAGCAATTAGAGAAGAAAAAGAAATTGAAGGCATCAAAATAGGCAATGAGGAGACTAAGCTATCACTCTTTGCAGATGATATGATGGTCTACTTAAAAATTCCTAGAGAATCAACTAAGAAGCTTGTAGAAATAATCAACAACTTTAGCAAAGTTTAGGATACAAAATAAATGCACATAAATCATCAGCATTTCTATATATTTTCAACACATTAGAGCAGCAAGAGGTAGAAAGATAAACACCATTTAAAATCACCCTAGACAATATAAAATACTTTGGAATCTATCTACCAAAACAAACACAGGAATTATACGAAAACAACTACAAAACACTTTCCAAACAATTAAAACTAGATCTAAACAATTGGAAAAACATTGATTGCCCATGGGTAGGCTGAGCTAACATAATAAAAATGACCATTCTACCCAAATTAGTTTACTTATTTAGTGCCATACCTATCAAACTACCAAAAAACTTTTTTACTGAATTAGAAAAAAAACTATAACAAAGTTCATTTGGAATAACAAAAGATCAAGAATATCAAGGGAAATAATGAAAAAAAAACATGAAGGAAGGTGGCCTAGCCGTACCAGATATTAAACTATACTACAAAGCAGTGGTTATCAAAACAATATGGTACTGGCTAAGAGACAGAAGGGAGGATCAGTGGAATAGACTTGGGGTAAGTGACATCAGCAAGACAGTGTATGATAAACCCAAAGAGCCCAACTTTTGGGACAAAAATCCACTATTTGACAAAAACTGCTGGGAAATTTGGAAAACAATATGGGAGAGATTAGGTTTAGGTCAACATCTCACACCCTACTCCAAGATAAATTCAGAATGAGTGAATGACTTGAATATAAAGAGGGAAACTATAAATAAGTTAAGTGAACCCAGAATAGTATACTTGTCAGATCTCTGGGAAAGGAAAGATTTTAAAACAAAGCAAGACTTAGAGAAAATAAATAATTTTGATTATATTAAATTAAAAAGCTTTTGTACAAACAAAAACAATGTAGTCAAAATCAGAAGCCAAAATCAGATCATAGATAAATAGGCTTGTATGAAAATATTTATAGCTGTGCTTTTTGTGGTGGTAAAAAACTGGAAAATGAGGGTATGTCCTTCAATTGGGGAAAAAAACTTTAGAACAAAAAGCTCTGACAGGGGTCTAATTACTCAAATATAAAAGGAGTTAAATTAGTTGTATAAAAAAATCAAGCCATTCCCTTTGATAAATGGGCAAGGGACATGAATAGGCAATTTTCAGATAAAAAAAATCAAAAGTATCAATAAGCACATGAGAAAGTGTTATAAATCTCTAATAATTAGACAAATTCAAATCAAAACAACTCTGAGGTACCACCTCACACCTAGCAGATTGGCTAAAATGATAGAAGGGGAGAGTAATGAATGTTGGAGGGGAAGTGGCCAAATTGGGACATTAATGCCCTGCTGGTGGAGTTGTGAACTAATCCAACCATTTTGGAAGAAAATTTGGAACTATGCTCAAAGGGCTATAAAAGAATGCCTGCCCTTTGATCCAGCCATACCACTGTTGGGTTTGTACCCCAAAGAGATCATAGATAAATAGACTTGTATGAAAATATTTATAGCTGCACTTTTTGTGGTGGTAAAAAACTCGAAAATGAGGGTATGTCCTTCAATTGAGGAATGGCTGAACAAATTGTGGTATATGCTGGTGATGGAATACTATTGAGCTCAAAGGAATAATAAACTGGAGGAATTCCATGTGAACTGGAAAGACCTCCAGGAATTGATGCAGAGTGAAAGGAGCAGAGCCAGAAGAACATTGTACTCAGAGACCAATACACTATGGTAAAATCGAATGTAATCGACTTCTGTACTAGCAGCAATGCAATGATCCGGGACAATTCTGAGGGATTTATGGAAAAGAATGCTACCCACATTCAGATGAAGAACTGCAGGAGTGGAAACACAGAAGAAAAACAACTGCATATGTGTTGAGGCAGACATGATTAGGGATGTAGACTTGAAACTACCACACCAATGCAACTATCAACAATTTGGAAATAGGTCTTGATCAATGACACATGTTAAAACCAGTGGAAATGCATATCAGCTATGGAGGGGGGGAATATCAGGGGGCTGAAAGGGAAAGTAAGAGCATGAATCATTTAACCATGTTAACTTTTCTCAAAAATAAATATTATTAAATGCTAAAAAAAAGAAAAGAAAGAGAGAGCATGTAAGTTGACAAGGCCAAGGTAAAAATTTAAGGAATGAAATTCTGAATTCATATCCCAAAGCAAAATTCATATCTCTCCCCCCAAAAAAGAACTCTTAAAGTGCCTGCAGATCTAGTAGCCTTTGGAGACCTCTCTAAAGTCTGCAGTGGGTGTGTCCTAGTTATTGGATTGTAATTCAAATCAATTGTGTAACAAAAAAGGATCATGGATTTAGAACTAGAAGAGATTGTTGAGACCACCCATTCCAAGGCTCTATTTTTACCAAAGAGGAAAGAGGTCTTAGGATTTTAGGAAGAATATTTACATTAAAGTGTCAGGAGGAAGAAAAGGCAGCAAATAAGGCAGAAGGATTGGTTGGAAAGATGGGAAAAGATGCCACACATAGGAGAGTGTGGCATTTTGAAAGCAAGTCAAGAAAGAGTATCCAGAAAGGACTGGTAATGGAGTATTCAACAAAATTGAATATTTCAGAGAATTCAAGGAGGATTGTGATTGGAAGAAACATAAAACATTTGATTTGGCAGCTACGAGGCCATTGGTGACCTAGGATAGAGTTTCAGTAGGTTAATTGAGATAGATGCCACATAGCAAGAAGTTGAAGAGAGAATTGGTATGTATAAATAGAGTTATTGGGCAAAGACAACTTTATATGGAAGTCTGGAGTGAAGGTGAGGGGAAATAGAACAATAGTTGGCATCACTTAGTTCTAGGAAAGATTGAGGAAACCTGAGCATAAGGTAGAGATATAGGAAAGAGCTAAAAGTGAGGGAGAATTTCACATGCATAGCAAGACTCTGGCCTTACTCTCAAGAGTCAAACCAGTTATATCTTCACTTAATATTTTTAGAGGTATCCCTGAAAGCATGCCTTTCTTTAATGCTTTGTTTCCCCCAGTTGGCCATCAATGATTAGCACAATTCCATTTAAGTAGTTAAAACTAGTTTGTTTTTTACAAAGGAATATTTTCTTTAAAGATATGATAATAACAAAAGTACAGTGATTGCCCCCTAACTCAATTGCACACTTTTTCCATATCATTTTCTTATTCTTTGTACAGAGTGGGTTCAGACTTAAAGAAATTTCTACATGACATTTGCCCCACCAAGTTTCCTTCCAAATATATAATGACCAATGAATTGATGAGTCTTGTATTCTCCTACTGTCGAACCATGTCAGACATTGTCACTCAGGACTTCTTACTTTCTGACTTTCAGAAAATCCTAGCATATATTCCTGCTCTTGACTTCTGTGATTTGCTCTCCTGACTTTTCAAAGTTCACAAGATCATAACCATCTTCAGTCTCCACTTAAAATCAGGAAAGAAAGGGCACAACAGAGGAGGAAGCAACAGTAAGGCCATGCTGGTGTGGGGCACACAGTCATGGTGGAGAGATAAAGCCTCATAAGCCTTTCTCCTTTCTTTGGGCTTAATCTTAATTCTGAACCCAACTGGGCCACAATGAAGACAAGGTCTAACTTTGACTAGTTGATGCCTTTTGAATGCAGCCCAGTTCTACCTCCTCAGGCAATCAGAATTTTCTTCTTCTTTGTATGATTTTTCTTTGTATGACTAGTGGCTTAGAAGGAGGTATATAACATATCTGTACTTGTGCCAAAGACCATGTGGGGATTGCATCAGCTGAACATTCTGCTCATACTTTTAAGAGAAGGCTCATTCGCACAAGATGCTTTGGGAATAACTGTTAAGAATCAGGTCAGGGTCCTAAAAGAGATTGGAGAAGAGGAGGAATCTTAATCCAGGTGCAAGTTGCATTACACTTGACAAAGATCAAAGATACTTCTTCAGGCAAAGGAGAGGCAGAAAAGAGGGTAAGCAATGATGCAGATAAGCTCTGAGAAGTGTTGGAGGGGAGTTAAACACATTTCTCTCAGGTGGCCTCTGTCTTCTCAATGAAGTAGGAGGCTGACTTATCTAAAGGTGAGGTGTGGGAGTGTGATTGGGGGCTCGAGAAGGAAAAAAAAAGATTTCTAACAGTCGCTGCAGACCTAGCAGTTTGCTGCAGAAAAGAGATATGAAAGGAATATAGGAAATATATAGCAACATTGAAAACAAACCTATTTACTTCACCTTTTTGTTTGGGACCAGCTTTGAAACGGGGCTAAGTATAATTAAAAGAACACTAGTTTTTGAGTCAGAACACCTAAGGATGAATTCTATCTCTGAGTATAGCTGTCTGATCCTGGGTAAATCATTTAATGTTTGGACCTGAGTCCACATCTCTTGGTTCTTTTAATTTCTATATTGCAGGGTGCCCAGCAACCCTATCATTTTCAACACTCTACTGAGGTTTATTTTATAAAAGAATACATTTTATTCCCCCCAATTATACATAAAAATATTTTCTAACCATTTAAAAAAGAATTTTGATATGGTAAACAATCAGATATAGATTTTACATGTGCAATCATGTAAAACATTTCCCCAAATTAATACTGTTTTAGAAGGAAACTTGAACAAAAAAGAATTTAAGAAAGAAAGTGACAAAAAGTTTGGTTTGGTCTATATTCAGATTCCATCAGTTCTTTGTCTAGAAGTAGATGATATTTTTTTTAATCAGGAGTCCTTTAAGATTGTTTTGGATCATTGTACTGCTGAGAATAGCAAAGTTATTCACAATGGGTCCTGTCACTGTGTACAATGATCCCCTAGTTTATCTTACTTCACTCAAGTCTTCCTGGGTTTTTTTTTTTAGATCATTTTGCTCATCATTTCTTACAGTACAGTAATGTTCAATTACAATCATATCCTGTAACTTATGTAGTCACTCCTCAATGGATGGGGTTTTTTGAATGATTGTAAAGAGATTTAATTGCTTTGTCTAAGAACTGCCTGATTTTATCCTTTGACCATTTATTATTTGGGAACTGACTTGTATTCTTATACAATTGATACATTTGTCTCTGTAGTTGGGAAATGAGGTCTTTCTTTATTAGAGAGATATGTAACTTTTTCATCATTATATATTACTGTGTGTTACTCTCCATCCTATCCCCTCTACTCCCATATTTATTCTTTTCTCTCTCCTTTAATCTGTCCATCCTCAAAAGTGTTTAGCTTCTGGCTACTACATCCCTCAATTTTTTTCTCTTTTTTATCAGTCCCCCATCCTCCCCTGCTGTTCTCTTATCCTTTCCCCCTCCTACACTCCTGTAGGGTAAGATAGATTTCTAAACCCAATTGATTGTATATGTTCTTCACTTTTTGAACCAAATCTGATGAGAATATGGTTCAAGTGTTTTTCTCCCCACCTTCCCCATTTTCTTCTCCACTGTAAAAACTCTTTCATGCCTTTTTTTACGTGAGAAAATTCATCCCATTCTATTTCTCCCTTCCCCCTTCTTCTAATGCATTCCTCTTTCTTGTCTGCTAATTTTATTATTTTTAAATAACATCCAATCATATTCAACTCATACTATTGTTCTCTATCTGTGACTGCTCTAATAATAATAAGGTGTTTAGGAACGACAAAAATCATCTTCCCATGTAGGTATGCAAATAACTTAACCTTATTGAATATCTTTTTCTTTCCTATTTACCTTTTTATACTTCTCTTAAGAATTGAATTTTCTATTCAGCTCTGATATTTTCATCAGGAATGTATGGAAGCCCCCTGTTTCATTGAATACTCATTTTCCCTGAAAGAATTATGCTTTGTTTTGCTGGATAAGTGATTCTTGGTTGAAGTTCTAGCTTCTTTGCCTTCTGGAATATCATATTCTAGTTCCTCCAGTCCTTTAAGGTAGAAGCTGCTAAATCTTGTGTTATCCTGACTGTGGTCGCATATATTTGAATTATTTCTTTTTGGCTGCTTCCAATAAATTTTCTCCTTGACCTGGGAGTCCTGAAATTTGTCTATAATCTTCTTGGGAATAATCCTTTTGGGATCTCTTTCAGGAGATGCTTTATTTCTATTTTTTCTGTTTGAGAACCTCTGGTTCTCGAATATCAGGGCAGTTTTCCTTAATAATTTCTTGAAAGATGATGTCTAAGCTCTTTTTTTTTCTTTATCATGGCTGTCAGTACAATAATTTTTAGAATATTTCTCCTGGATCTACTTTCCAGGTCAGTTGTTTTTCCAATGTGATTTTAATTTAATTTTTTAAATATTCTTTTGACTTTATTTGATTGCTTTTTGATGTCTCATGTAGTGATTACCTTCTACTTGCCCAATTCTAATTTTTAAGGCATGATTTTTTGAGTGAGCTTTTGTATCTCCTTCTCCATCTGACCATTTCTATTTTTTTTGGAGTTCTTTTCCTTAGTGAATTTTTGTACGTCTTTTTCCATAGGGTCAATTCTACCTCTTTAGAAGTTTTTTTTCTTTAGTGGATTTTTGTGCCTCTTTTTCAGTTGGTTTATTGTTTTTACAGGAATTATTTTTCAGTATTTTTGTGTCTCTTTTACCAAACTATTCACTCCTTTTTCATGATTTTCCAAATCACTAATTTCTTTCCCCATTTTTTCTACCTCTTTTATTTGATTTTCAAAATCTTTTTTTGAGTGCCTCCATTTTTTACCTTAGAAGCAGTTTCAATTTTTCTTGGAGACTTTGGGTACAGCAATATTAAGTTTTCCTTCTGCTTTTGAGTTTGTATTTTGGTCTTCCCTGTCACCAAAATAGCTTTCTATGTTGGATTTCTTTTTGTTATTGTTGCTTGCTTATTTTCTAGCCATTTTCTTTTCTTTTAACTTAAAAAATGGTTAAAGTTGTGCTTTCTTCATGTAGTGAAGGGATCACTGTTCTAAACTTGAGGTTCCTTTTGTAACTGTCTTCATAGCTAACTCTGAGGACCTATATGTTTTCAGTTCCTGCAAGATGGTATGATCTAAGGAGAGGCATGTTTAATACTCTTCCCACCTCTGCTCTTGTTTATAAATAAACAAAAGTACTCCTGCCTTGGAACTGTGGCTAGGGTTCCCTAGTCCCCTGTGGCCACAAGTGCTGGTATATACTAGAGCTTCTCCCTCACCATGAGACCATGCCCTCTGTCTGTGACCTGGTTCTGTGGATGGATAATATTACGAGAGTCTTGCATCCACAGTCAGAAAAGGGATTCCTATAACTTTTGAAAAGTTTTCCGACCTCCCCTTACCCTCTGTGCCTGAGAGCTCCTTCTTAGGAGTTGTCTGACCCCTTTCTTTTTACCATCTGTGGCTGACATCCCAGGAATATTTTGCTGCTTATTCAAGTAGCCCCAAGGGCTATTGCCGTAGTGGGGTCTGCTTTGGAGTGCTGTTTTGCCCTCCACTTTCATCCTGGTGCAATAGATTGTTCATGCCAGTCTTCTACATATTTTGATTGAAAAATTATATGATCCTGTGTTTTCATGGGTGATGCTGCTTCAGAATGCATTTTGAGGCATTTCATCATAGCTGTTTGGAGAGCAATTTGGTAGAGATCAGGTGGGTCTATGTACCTTCTCCACCATCTTGGCTCTGTCCCTCCTGAGAGGCACCTCTTCAAAAACATTGTGTATTGGTTAAAAATACTGTGTATTGGTTTCAAGGCAGAAGAGTGGTAAGGTCTAGGCAATGAGGGTTAAGTGATTTGCCTCTGGTCACACAGCTAGGAAGAGTGGGAGGTCAGATCTGAAGCCAGGACTTTCCATCTCTGGGTCTGGCTCTCAATCTGCTGAGCCACCCAGGATCCACCAGGGAATGAATATTTTATGTTCAAGGTCCTATGTGGGTCTGTCTATATACTTTAAAATCATAGTTCATGAACCCCATCAATATTTTACCTTTAAAAATCGTAAGACCCAATTATATCAAAACAAAGACATTTTAAAAATTGGCATTGTATGAAAGTAACAAGACATCCCCCACCCACACACCTAGTGAATATGATTTCACAATTAGTAGGAGAGAACAGGTGTGGAAAAGCACATATTTAAATAATGTCATTGGTCATAATGCATGTGTAAGAACAACTCTCATCTCTTACTCTTCAGGGCCACTGATATCTTCCAGTGTTAGAGGTCATTTTACCATTCCTTCATAGTTTTCTATTTCTGCTTGATCAGACAGAGGACATTGCTCACCTAGACATGCAGAATCCTCCTTGCATTGTATCACCAAATGCTCTGGTTTTTCCAGTTTCTGACTCAGTGAAGTCCTTGGCTCTCAAGGGAAGTGTGTGTTGCCAAGCTTTGTCAGATAGATTAAAGTCCATAGGTTCTGACCTTAAGGAAAGGCAGAAACAAGCACTTGCCTTGGAAGCAATAAAAACCCTTCTCTTTGTTTCTTTTATCTTGCTCCTTCAGAGACTTGGCTCTAAGTCTCTCATCTCCTTAGCAGGAGATTTCTTAGTCCTGTATGCTAAGCTTTTTAGAAAGGAAAATATCTTCCTCCAAGCTTATTCTCTCAGCCATCCTTCTCTTTGGGCTAATCCTCCTGATGCAAGGGCTTGGGTCTCTCTGTTGGAGACCTCACACCAGCTTATGGTAAGCATTCTATACACCTCTCAGTTTTTAATCTTATCACATGCCAGATAGTAGTTACTTAGCCAATAATTACTGAATAGACACAAAGTTTCGATTCTCCTAGTTTTTAAATTCTAAGTCTGTTTTTTGTTCTCCTATGTAGATGAACCAGCAGAGAAGAAAAAAAGGAATAGAGACGAGCCCAGGGGGCAAGGTTGTTGTCTTATCCATTGTCTAATCATATTCTTGACCTTTCATAGACAGTTTAAAATCAAAAGTCAGAGGCTTTGGGAACACTCCATCACATCTTCCTATCTACTTGTCCATCTCACCATCTGTCTGTCTCAGGCTGTCTAATCATCTATCTATTCTTTTTCTTTCTTTCTTTTTTTTAAACCCTTAACTTCTGTGTATTGGCTCCTAGGTGGAAGAGTGGTAAGGGTGGGCAATGAGGGTCATGTGACTTGNNNNTGGCTCCTAGGTGGAAGAGTGGTAAGGGTGGGCAATGAGGGTCATGTAACTTGCCCAGGGTCACCCAGCTGGGAAGTGTCTGAGGCCAGATTTGAACCTAAGACCTCCCATCTCTAGGCCTGACTCTCAATCCACTGAGCTACCCAGCTGCCCCTCATCTATCTATTCTAACTGGTCTAGACTGTGATTTCATCTATGTAGGGAAGTTCCTGTGTGGAAATAACCCCCACTAAAGTAGTTGAACAATTCTGTCTATAATTTATAGGTTTAAATATTTGCTTGGAATACTGAGAAGTTAAGAGGACTTTCCAGAATCACAGAGTTAATATGTGTCAAGGGAATGTTTTAAAACTAGGTCTTTCTGATGACAAGCTAACTTATCCATTTCACCATCCTGCCTCTGGGAAATGTATCATGGAATAAATAACAAAAATGCTAATAATGGAAAGGCATGAGCTCAGAAGAAAAAAAAACCTTTGTAAGGACCTTTTGCAAATACCTTCTCTTGAGCCTATCATCCTCTCTCCATTCTATATTCCTGCCAAATTTCTGTTCCCTAATCTTGTTAGTTTATTTCATGATGAAATGGAAATAGACCCTCAATTCATTAGGGCAGGCCAGCCTGCAGTCATTTATAATCCAGAACTGTGTGTCAGAGAAATACAGTTGGGACTGACAATGCTGAAGAATGACTCTTCCTGTCATCCTCTGGCTGAATTGCCAATGAAAAACCTGCCAGGGGGTCACTTCTTAAAAGGTCTTTTTGGGCTACAAATAGAAATAAAAGTATTTGGCAGCATTTTGAAATGTCAGCTGTCTTTCTATAATCACCCTAATAGCTAGATTGGGATGGTTCTGCATTCCCACAACTGAAAGTGACCTATGGCATGTGGAAGGCTACTTTTGTCTTCACAGGATAGTGAATTTGAAGGAGTTCTTAAACTGCTACCAACTAAAGACAACAGGTTCACAATAACTCAGCACAGAAGATTAATGTCAATTCTGTGGAACCAGAGGCTTGGAGAAACATTTCAAACAACAGCGCCCCTGAATATGCATCCAACAAACATTTATTAGATTCCGGCTATATACAAAGTACTGTGTTGAATCATAATTGTTTCAATTGTACTTTATGTTTACAAAGTATTTTCACATCTAAGATTAGATTTGATATTAAAGTAGCTCTGTGAGGATGAGCATCTTTAGGAGGTCTAAACAGGAAGGCATTTTTTTTAGTAAGTATGACTTCTCGCCATCATCATTATTAGTGTAATATTTTATTTTCATATAATTAGTATTTGTAGTGTATTAGTAGTATTTGATCCAGACTTGTGATTTTTATTGGTATGGTAAATGAATAGTGAGGAAATTCCCTCTACCAAAGACTAGTTATTATCCTACATCTAGTTTTAGAATTGCCTGGGAGGACTTTTTGAATTTGTGATTTGCCTAGTTTCACATCAGAGATGAAATTTAAAGTCTTCTTGACTCCAGGTGTTGAGATCTATTTATCATCTCTAATAATCTGATAGGGACAGCTTAGTTGATAAGAAGTAACAGGCACAGATCTTTTAGCTCATGCTTCCAGCTCTGTCTCTGGTGGCATGGAGTTTATTATATAAACTTCAAGACTCACTTCACACAAAAGAACCCCCTCCCCCCAACCCCCGGAAACTTCGCATATGTGTAGAAACACAAATTATGTCATATCAAAACACAAAGATTCTCAATGCCTTCCAAATAGAACAAGGCTAAGGCTGAATTTTGACTGTGTTTCTTATCAGAAAGCCAAGTCAGGGAATATTTTCCCAGGGGCAAAATGCCCCTCCTAGAGGAATTTATGACCTTGACTTTTTAAACTACTTTTGAAACAAAAACAGTTGTATTTCTGACCAAAGGAGGGAATGTTAACTTCTTGACTGTTGGTTTGCTAGAAGTTTAAAGCTTTTCATTAAGGCCACAATACTTTTGAACAAGAAAAGGTGGGGATCACAAAAGGAGTTAAGAGGAATCTCTCAGATTTTTATCTATTTGAGACTGTTTCTCTTATTGGCTTCCCACATCCAGGGCTTCCCCTTGTCCCCTACTCTGTGCTGCTTCCCAAGTGCAAGCATTGTTATTCTCATTTTACAGATGAGGAAACTGAGATTCTGAGAAACCAAGTGATCACACATAGTGTGGATAGGAAAATAATAGGCAAGACAGGAAAGACTTGAGTTGATATGCATTGAATCTATACTTCAGCAGGTCAGTGTTCCTTCTATTTTGCCTTATAGATTCTTAGGTTCAGCTACAGTTTCTCCAAAAGTCACTAGCACAAGCTTATCACAAGCTCCTGTGATCTGTTACCAGCACACAGCAATTTCTGCTGGAAAAGGGCTCTAGCTGTACATCAGCTGTTTGGAGTTCAACTAATCCCAAATTGGAAACTTAGGGAATAGCTGAGTTTGCTATCATTTTGGAAATATCACTCTTTTTTGGCAGATGTCCATGCCAAAAATGAATACCACATACATTTTATTAACTTTGGGAGAGTAAAAGATCTGGAGTGGTACAAATGCTTCCCAGAGTACCCTCAAATGGCAGAGTTCTCACATTTGTCTTGGATCAGCTCTGTGGCTATTACTCAAAGGTCTGTGATATTTTTCCTTTCCTATACCTTTTCTCCACAGTGAATCATCCAGTTGTAACATTCTACATAATCTATTTAGAATACAATATTTACTTTACTAGATCGTGGAGGGAAATGAGGAAATAATCTATAGAGAAAAAGTTAAATTACTAGTCATTAGCTTAAAGATAAATTCTGCTTGGCCTGATTTAATGTATAAGTCTGACTTATTTGGTTATAATTTATGACCCATATCTCTAGCTCTGACTTGTTATAAAATGGGTTCAATTCTGCAAGCATAATACAGATCATTCATTGGCTTGTATCTTGACTCACAGAAACTGCTGGGGACTTCTGATTGTGACCCCTTACTTTGTTGTTACAAAAAGTCAAAAAGGACCTCAGACACTATGCAAGCATGTGCACTAACAACATATTGAATATAGGACAGTCTTTAGTTTACTCTATAGAAAATGCAAAATGCAAAGAATTCATCCTAAAGTCCAGAAAATATCAAGACGTGTATCTTCTCTTTAGAGAGTCATCTCCTCACAGGGACTTGTGGAATTATTCTTCTGATGAATTTTTTTTAATTTTATTATTAGCAAGTGTATTCCTATTGGCTAGCACAGTTTTTATATCTCATAAGAATAGAAAAGACCAAAGTCTAGGTTTGCTCTTTCAGAATATCTTTCCAGATCCAGAGCCATGTCACTGCCTATTTTCTCTCTAGAAGTTTTGGTTCTAGGCTTTATTAGGGTTGAGGAACCCCTTGGTCAAAACACTTCATAATTCTTATTCTTTCTCCTCCAAGCTTAGAAGGTTAATACTAAAATCTCCACATATAATTACTGCTGTTTAACCTTTCCTTAACCAATTATAGCATTTGTCTCACACCTACAGGCCCTGATCCTGAGAATAGTTCATATTGAAATAATTATCCAAGAGAGTAGTGTGTTGATAATTTTTCCTATGGAATCAAATTATTTTATGAAAGTCCTATTTGTTAGCATTACATAATACTATGAAATAATCCAGTCTTCTACATTTCTATTGATTACTTCCTACTTTTCTGACCTTTTGGCACTTAGAACATCAGCCTGCTCTGTGCTTCTGTCTCGTTTATCTGAATCTGAGAGTAAGAAAATCTCGGTATCTTTATCTGAGGAAGAATCTTCTTGATATGTTGGACAAGCAGATTCCCCACTTCCTCCTTTTTTTGTGTGTCACATTATTGACTCCTATTGAACTCATACTCCATTAAAACCCCAGGCCTTTTTTAAAAACATAAACTGTCACATAAATGAGACTCTCCACACTTTGCAAACATAATTGATTTTTTGAATTGAGATGAAAGACTCTCTCTCTCTCTTTCTCTCTCTCTCTCTCTCTCTCTCTATATATATATATATATACATATATATATATATCCATATTTAATTTCATCAGATTAAATCAGATTTGTACCATTCTTTTAGTCTTTACAGATAATTTTAGATTTTAGATCTGCTCTCTCTCTTAATGTGTTAGTGATTCCTCCCAGCTTCATGTCATCTCCAAATATGTTAACAATGTGTCCATCCAGGTCAATACTAAAAATATTGAATAAAATAGGGTCAAAGATAGATGTCTATGGCATTCCTCCAGCAGGTATTATATCCCTCTCAGAATGCAAAATTTATGGGATCAGGTTTGTCTCATTATTGTATTTACATACCCACTAGCTCCTATAGAACCTGGCATATAGAAGGCATTTAAATAGTGCTTATTCTTTCATTTAATTATGGAATCTCACTAATGGCTTACTTCTAGACTGGTATTGATTCATTAACCACCACTTGTTTTGGGGAAATAATATCCTGGGTCCAAAATCTCTTATACTCAGTCACTCTTAGACATGGTTGATTGAAGACTCCCAAGTTCCAGACCTTGGAGAGAGAAGGCATATTCTTTCTGATACACTTTGAGGTGACATCCTACTTTTAGTCAAAATTCTATATACTTTACATACTCTGCTATTAGTCAACTTCTTGTTTACCATAAAATTAGCATCTATAAATCACATATTTTATCATCAGTATACACAGATAGCTCATCTGCAGAAAAAGGTATAATTATGATAAACATATGATGAAGAATTATCATTAGTTAACAACATCAGTAAATAATACTCTGTATACTGATCCTATCCTCACTTTTGATGGTTATTCTGGTTTCAGGTTAATCTGAACTAGGGTAAGATCAGAAAATCCATTTCAGTCCTGGGTAACTCTGACCTAAAATCATCCTCGGTTTGAAAGTTTTTGTGAGTCTAAGCCATGTTAGAGGCTCATAAGAAAACCTGTTTACCATGATCACCTTTAAGCATTTTGGAGTACCAGGAGAAATTTCAGATGTATACTCTGAGTGAGATCTTGGGCATATATCTTAACTTTCCTGGATTTACTTTTCTTAGATGTAAAATTTGGGCTGGATTAAATGACCTTTGAGGCCTCTTCACACTCAGAATTTATCATCCTATGATGAAAAAGGACTTAGGTCAGATCTTAAAAGGAAAAATAGAATTTAGAAAATGTAGACAAAGAGAGAGGGCTTTCTAGGGAGAAGGATCATTAACAAGGAGAAAGCTGGATTGACTAGAACGGACAGATTTTGTGGGGAAGTGGAGAGAATTGTTTGGAGGGGTAGGTAGGACACTGAATAATAGAGTTATCTGAAATAGTGGAAAGTGTTATGACTAAAATTATCTCGAGGGATTAATTTTTGGGTAAGGAATATAGGTTTATTGATTATATCAGGTTTAGTGGTGAGGCCAGCATCATAACTGATAAAGTGATATTGGTCTCCATGGATCTCTGACCTCAGCTGGGATAGGCAGCCAAATAAATAGATTTTAGGAGCTTATTATTCAGCCCCTCCCTTGACCATCCCAACATCTTTAATTGGTAAATTATATATAACTAATTTTAACTTTAAATAGCTAATTAAGTGGTGGTCCATCAACCTATCCACTCCTCTATGTCCCCACAGGTGGAAAGGTCACATGTGCTAGGAAAAAAAACCCTTGATTGGTTAGCTGAATCCTGTTAAAAAGGAAGACATTCATTGGTGTGAGAAGCAAAATTAATATCCAATATTCTAAGTATTATATTTAATAAGATTTATTAATAATAACTAACATAAAAAGCTAGAGTAAAAAGCACAGCTTTCCCAGCCACACATGCGGAAAAAGAGAGAGAGGGGCGGAGTTACAGAACTTATAAACATTACTTGAAGAAGCAAACGTGGGGGGACATGAAAAGGATTCTGGGTAATGTAGTTCAGGGGTCCAAGATTTTCTAATCATACATTGGGATTTCCCAGGACAAAGAAAATGCAAAAAGTAGTAGACTAGATGGCATTTCTGACCCAGATCCCAGACACAACAATATATAGTAACTATCCCTAATATATAGGAATTAATATAGTATATGAAAAATATATTCACACTGGTATGAGCACTGGTATGAAAGTCAGGATTACCCGAGTTCAAATCTTCCTTCAGACATTTACTAGTGGGACTCTGGGTAAGTTACTAAGCTCTTAGTCTTTGTTTCTGCATCTATAGAATGAGGTTAACAAGAGCCCCTATTTTATAGGGAATTTGCAAGGAACAAATAAAATAATAATAAATAACATTTTATAGTCACAACAAATATTATCTCATTTTATACTCACAACTCTGGAAGGTTATCTTCCCATTTAACTATGCTATGTCAGGCAGAGAGAGGTTAAATGACTTCTCCAGGATCATACAGCTAGTAAGTGTCTGAAGCTGGATTTGAATTCAGGTCTTCCTGACTCTAGGTCTAGTACTCTATCCATTGTGCCACCTAGCTTCTATGTCTTTTGCAAAGTGCTTTATAAATGCTAGCTCTTATGAATAGGATGAACCCATAAGTCATGCAAAGATCCTGTTAGGAAAAGGGATGAAGTGCATAAAATTGAACAAGTTCTCTCTGGTCCAGCACTTGTATAGCCACAGTGCTTTTTTAGTTAACTGAGCAACCTTGAGAATGGGCATGCGTAGAAGACTCTAAGTAAGTATACCAGTTTTTATTATCTTTAAAAGAGGGAGCATTTGTTTGATTAGTCCCAAGTAAACCTTTATTTTTGGTGATGCTATTTCCCTTTGCAGTGGGAGAATTGAAATAACAATTCCCCAAGGGTGTACTTCACACCATTATCCCTAGAAAATATTGTTCATAATTTAAAGTTAAATTCTGAACAACATATGGTGAATCCTTCATTGTGCAGGGAGGTGAAAGAAGGCAGTTCATCTGTTTCTAAAAATCTGGGGGTGGTGTAATGATATTCTCCCAGGTATCAGCCTTGCTTGGAAGGGAGAAATTGCTACAGGGCAAGGGAAGTCTCTAACTTTTTCATTGCATGAGGCACAGGTTACAGGGTCTGGGGACTTCTTCTCTGCCAGTTGGGTTGAGTTTATATTTGAGAGGTCTTTCTTGGGGCTACTTTGCTATGCAGCAATGAGAGGCATGATAGGACCCTTTGGGACCATTATACCATGCAGTCTGTGTGGAAAAGATTCAGTGCTGTAAATGCCAATACAGAATATGAGAAAGCCTGCAGGGCTTTTCCATAGCATCGGGACATGCTAAGCCGTGTTTTCACCCCAGAAAGGGGGCAGATGTATGTTTATGTCAAGCTGTGATCCCAGATCTCTGATTTCATCAATTTACACAAATTCCCTTCACTTAAGTCTAGAAGTCACCTGTGAGCTTAAAAAAGATTATCTTAGTATCCCTAGTACCTAATGATTGTTAATTGATTTGGCAGTTTTTAATCTGGGTTCTGAGAACTTTAAAGAAAAAAAATCTTGAAAACTGTATTTCAGTATAACTTGTTTTATTTATAATCCTAAGTACTTAATTTTATGAGTCTAAAAACATAGTTCTGGAAAGGGCTTTATGGGTTACACCAGATAGCTAAAGGGATCCTTGGCATTTAAAAAAAAGAAAAATTCTTTAATTATAGAATTGCCAGAGGAAACAGAAGTATTCATGGGTTACATAGACAGTATGTCAATCAGTTAATCAATAAACATTTATTAAGTACTTGCTCTCTGCCAGGCACTTTTAAGTTGTTGTTCAGTCTTTTTTCAGTTGTGTCTGACTCTTTGTTTGGAATTTTTTTTGGAATATTTTTTTTTGCAGAGATATTAGAGTGGTTTGGCATTTCTTTCTCCAGCTCATTTTACAGATGAGGAAAGCCAGGCAAACAGAGTTAAGTGATTTTTCCAGGGTCATACAGCTAGTAAGTGTCTGAGGCTGTATTTGAATTCATGCAGATGAGTCTTCCTGATTTGGAGCCTAGTGCCACCTAGATATCCTTTGTTAAGTTATGGAAATATAGTTACAGTATTATTTGTTATTATTACTATTAATCACTACTCCATACATATATACTAGAGAACTAGAAATAGTAAAACTATCAATAAAGAGCAATAATAGAATTGTTCTGAATTTTTACTTGTTACTGAATTATAAATTATGGAATTTAATCTTGATCAACTCAGTCTAACCTAATAACTTTTCAGAATTTCTATAGTATCTAAAACCAAAGCCTATGCTATTCCTTTAGAACTTATGCAGTGACTTTCTATTTTTAGTTTTTTCTTTTATTATTATTCCAAATTTTTCCTGACATTTAGTATTTATTGTATGCTTCACCTTATTTCCCACAGTGCCTAGTCTATTGTAGACAGTTCATTGCCTGATAGATCCAGAACATTTTAGAGTTGGAGAGGGCCCGGTATTAGCACTTAACTTAGCTTTCTCTTTTTACAGATAAATAAATTCTGGCAAACAGAAGTCAAATTACTTGTCACAAATCTGATGGTTATTTAGTGGCAAAAACTGGAAGAAAACTCAAATCTAATTACTTCTAGTATAGTGGAAGGAAGAAAACAAACATTGATTAAGCACCTATTATGTGCCAGGCACTGTGCTAAGAGCTTTACAAATGTTATCTCATCTTGGCTTCACAATAACCCTGGGAAGAAGGTGTTATCATTTCTCCCATTTTACAATTAAGAAAATTGAGGCAGTTACTGTGACTTTCCTTGAGCTACATAGCTGGTCAGTGTCTAAGGTTAGATTTGAATTGAGGTCTTCCTGACTCCAGGACCAGTGCTTTGTGGGGCCACCTTGTGGTTCCCAGGTAGTAACATTTACATTTTATGTCTCTGCCTCCCATTAATTGATGGATAAATTCTGTGACTTGGGGTTTGCCTAGGAAGTGATGGCCTATCTAGTATGTGCATTTATTTTACTTTTTTTAGTAATCAGAAGAAAAAAAAGACCTTTTTGTAATAATCCAGTGATGCTTAGCCTGTACTATTTAATATGTTTCTAAATGACTTGAATAAAATAATTGGTGATCAAGACAGGCTTCTATGTATTATACTTCTGACTCATAAAGTGCTTCCAATCCAGGAAAAACCCCAGATTTTTTTCAGAATAATTTCTTTCTAATTATGCTTCTGTGATGTTGATTTTTTAAATGCCTAAATGTAAGATATTATATTTATTTCTACTGAACTTCATCTTATTAGCTTCAGGACAATACTCACATCTGCCAAGAACTTTTAAAATTCTGACTCTTTCATTAACTATATTTTTTCAAGCTTTGTACAGTTAGTAAATGTTATGAAAATGCCAATTTCAGTCATGATAATTTCTCAGCATTCAGTTTCAAACACTTTATCTTTGCTTTTTTTTTATTTGTATTGTTATATTCATTGGGTACATTATTTTCCTAGTTCTGCTTACCTTGTAAGTATTCTCATGCTTTTCTATATTAATCATATTCATCATTTCCTATAACACAGGAATATACTGTAAATTAATATACCAAAGCTTGCTTAGCCATTCCCCAGTTGATGGGTATTTACTTTGTTTCCAATTCTCCACTATCACAAAAAATGCTGCTATAAATATTTTACTGTATACAGGGTCTTTCTTTTCATCATTGCAAATCAGAAATTTTCATTTATTTAATATGACTAAATGAGTTAAATATTTTATGGCTCCTGAAAAAAAATTCTCACAAGAATATGAAGACAATTATTCTCCTATGATGTTACTGTCTATAGAGGAAGAACTCACTGATGATTATGCCTCTACTTCCTACCAACTGACTCACCACTTTCTTCATCCACATTTTATTTCCATTGAATTAATTTATTTACTAACCTCTTTAGCTTTCATTTTTTCATAAATTGACTCAAGACAGCCTGTTTCATAATGAGTTTGAGGTTTTGTTTTCTTTCAACCTTTTAAACTCATTTTAATGGACAAAACAGTTTAGAAGAAAACATTGTTAACACCATGCCCAGTTCACAGAATTGTCAGGACAATGTGGACTTTCACCTTTAATGAGTCAGCGTCTCAGATCTGGTGTTATTTTCTGAAGGTTATCCTTTGTTCGGTTTTTAGCTCAGGCTGCCTGGCACTAAAGACCTTTCTGTGGTGACTAGTTTCAACTTCATTTTGGACTACAGAGTTGTTGGGAAAAAAAATTCTATTGTTCAGGCCTTTCCCTTTTACTTTCACTGGAGGAAAATAGGATACAAAGGATGGGGACTGGGTAAGCTTGTGTTGGAGTTAAAGCCTGGAGTCAGATTTGACAAATTTTGCTTCTCTGATAAATGGACCTGAAGATATAGGAATGGGATAGAGCTAGGGAATCAACTAAAAGAGGTTGAGTTTTGGGATTCACTTTCCTCATATGTAAAATGGGTTGACTAGATGTCTTTTTCTCTAAATCTGTGATGTAATAATAATTAATAATGATAACACTTAAAGAATGTTTTAAGATTTGCATATATATATATATATTTGGATCTTTACAACAATCCTGGAAGGTAGGTGTTATTATCTCCATTTTATAGACGGAGACATTGGTTGCGACTTTTTCAAGTTCACAAAATTAGTGTCTGAGAAAAGATTAAACTCAGGTCTTCTTGACTCCATCTCCATTACTCTATCACCTAGCTACTTCAGACACTCTCATCACAGCATCTTTTGCAGTACCATGAGCCAATGGAAAGAAATGGATTTATAATCAGAAGACTGGGTTCAAATTTCACTCTATTATTTACTACTTGTTTGATATTAGACAAGTACTTACCCTCCCTGGGACTCAGCTAAAGCTACTTGATGCTCGAAGCTCCGTCTAGCCAAAAAATTTAAGCTCCTATGAAATAAACTCGTACTGGGTTCCGGTAACAGAATATGAGGCAGAACCCACTCCAATAAATGCCAAAAGAATAAGAAGAATCTTTTCATAACATAAAGAATACTGGAGTCTAGCCAGTGTCACATTATAACCCTCTAAAGAACTGGGACAGTCCTTTGGTGCTTGTAACATTGCAATTTGATCTTTTCTATGGGAGTGGTCGAGAGTAGTTTAATGACATTTTGAGGGGGGTTGACTGGCTGGCAGCCAGTAGTGGAGCTTATTATGACTTATTATTCAGTGCTAAATAATAGAGAATTGCTTAATTACTGAAAAAATCAGGTTCAACAACAATAAAAATGATAATTTGGATTCACACCACATCTTACTTAAAAAGGATACCGAGGTTAAACTGTGCTTCTCTCTAGCTTTTATCTGTGTTTGTGATGATGGGTGATGAAGCTATTATTGCCAATAAAAACCTTAATCCACATTTTTCTTAATTTTTTTTGTGGTCCAAAAGACTATATAGTTACTTTGCTGTCATAGAAAAAATTTAATTACTTCATGGCTACAATTAAAAATAAAGTTACTATTTGGCAAACCCAAGAGAATTACCTCAGCAGTCCTACACCTGTTTATTCATGATATTAATGGGATGAGGAAGAACACAATTTTGAATCAATCTGTCATCCACTAGGCTATCTAATAAGGCAAAGTCTTCGAGGGCCTTCAGCTAAACCTTGGTAGTAAATTAAGTCCTTTGGGAACCTGCCTGAGCTTTTAGGTTAGCCTTAAATACTAAGGATAGAGTCAGCAGTTGGTCATCCAAGTGGCCTCTGTTGACATTTTCATTTTTATTTCTGTACTAGTGGAATGGTATAAAAAAGTGGAACTCTACCTATATGGAATAGTAGATGTACAAAGTAATAGTTATGATTAATTTTGTTCCAATTGCATGGAATCACAATGGCTTAAACATCAGTGTTTAAATTGCTGAGAATCTTTTTATATTCTTATTTTCCATTTCTTGTATTAAAAAACAAACAAACAATTTACTTCTCCGCCAACAACAACTAAAGTAGCTACCACCATCCAAAGAAAACCAGTGTCTTTAAATCCAAATGAGGTTGATTTTTCCAGCCTCATTTTAGATTACTTGCTCATTTACTGGATCACTTCTTGTTAAATGCACAAGTACCGACTGAGAGGATGCAGTAAATATAAATGTAGTCTTCACTCCATTATTATTTGTTAAGAAGAGAAAGAATTACGAACCAGTAAAAAGTTAGGCAATTTATTTTGAGGGATAAGACAAGAATAGATACTCAGTGATTAAGGTTGCATTAAAGGAATTCTGATCACTCCTAATAAGATAAATATTCAACTTAGAGTCAACCAGACTGATAAAGTATGTGAATTTCATTTGAATGGAATATAAAAATCCTCCAGAGTTATCATAATTGTGATGACTATCCTGCCTCCCTTTTGTTTATGTATCTGAGAATTAGAAAGTGCTTTTAATTTCTGGGCCTCATTGAATGAATAAGCTGCCCTATAACCCATAATTTTAGGAAGGGAGTATGGAAACTTTTATGCCAAAGCATGCAGTATGTTGAAGTGATTAATAGAATGATTACTTTTTCAGTGGCATATTGCTTTATTTCATTATACTTTTATTACTACTATCTTTTTGTTCAGTAATTTCAGTTATGACCAAGTCTTTGTGACCCCATTTGAGATTTTCTTGGGAAAGATCCTGGAATGGTTTGCCATTTCTTTTTCTAGTTCATTTTAGAGTTGAGGAAATGGAGAGAAACAAAGCTAAGTGACTTGCCCAGGGTCACACAGTGGTATATGAGGTCATATTTGAATGCAGAAAGATGAGTCTGACTTCAGCCCTGGCACTTCTGCTGCCCTGCCTAGCAGCCTTAGCTTTTTGTTCTATATCACCTTTTTTTAAGTGTTCTTCTACCCCTCCCCCAATTTTACAAAACTAAATAAAATAAGCATTTCCATATACAAAGAAAAAGATTGTACGTAAATGAAATAAAAAATCTCTTATATGTTTAGTTTACTTTTTTATTTCTACATGATAAATCCCATTTATAAGTGCTCCAGCCCCTCCCCACACTCCCTGTAGCACAGAAGGTATCCTGGGAGACCAACTTGTTCATACAAATTAAGTCCTTCATGTTTTAACCATTCAGTTCCTATATGCCACTTTTATTTCAATATATATGTATATATACATATATATATATTCTCATCTCCTATCTATTGTTCATACATCTATATATCTATCTATCTAAGCTATTTAGAAAAACTAATCAATATAAGAAAAGAGTTTGACAGTATATGCAATACTCTGTATCCATACCTCTCACCTCTGAATAGAAATCATTTTCTCTTCTCTTATCTTAGCTTAAGTGTGGTGACTTTAATTATATGGCATTCATTTGCTTTTTTGGTATTATCGCTCTATCCAGTTCCATTGCTGTGATTATTTTCCTTGTTCTGCTTACTTTACTCTCTATCAATTCATAATAATAACCCCTTATATTTACCATTTCTTATAGCACAGTGATATTGCATAATATTCATGGACCACAATTTGTGTGGCCATCCCCAAGTGATGACATCTACTTTGTTTGAAGTTCATTGCTACTACCACAATGATTGCTGTAATATTTGTATATAGGACTTTTCTTTCCATCATTGACTTGGGTATGGAATTTTGTGGTGAGACTCAGGATTAAGAGAAATGGACATTTTAGACACTTTCATAGCATAATTCTAAATTGCATTAAAATGGTTGAACTATATCCATTTAACAAATGGGGAAAAAGTTGAGTGACTTGTTCAGGTTCACAAAGCTAGTGTCTGAAGAAGGATTTAAACTTGGGTCTTCCTGACTCTAAGTCCAGTCCTATATTCACTGTATCACTTAGCTGTCCTGGGTGTTCTGATTATAGTTTTCTTTGGACCACCATGATCCAATGGAAAGAAAATGGATTTGAAATCAGAGGACCTGGATTAAATCATAGTTCCATCAACTGTGTTTTTATATATCTTATATTTAGTCATATTTGTCAATTATTGAGATTGTTTTGATTTATATTTTTCCCATAATTTAGTGATTTGAAGTAATCTTTTACATGAATCACTAAATTATGGGAAAAATATAAATCAAAACAAAGTGCTTCTTTTGAGAATTTTTTATTTAGATCCTTCAATCAGTCAATAATCATTTATAAAATACCTTCTACATGCCAGGCACTGGGCTATGTTGTAAAGACACAAAAAAGAGACAAAAGACAGTCCTTGGCTTTAAGGAGTTTACAATCTAATGGAGGAGACATCAAATAATCAAATATATGCAAAACATGCTATCTATAGGATAAATAGGAAATAATTAGAAAAAGGAAATCATTGGAACTAAGAAGGATTAGAGAAGGCTTTGTGTAGAAGGTGGTATTTTAATCAAAATTTAAAGGATGCCAGGGAGGTCAATAGATGGCATGGAAGAGGAAGAACATTCCAGGTACGGGGGACAGTCAGAGAAAACACCCGGAGCTGAGAGAGAGAGAGCTTCTTGTTTGTGGACTATCCTAGAGACTAGTGTCATGGGACTGGAGAGTAAGTCTTAGGGAGTAAGGTATAAGAAGAATGGAAAGGAGGGCATAGCTAGGTAGCTTAGTGGAGAGAGAGGCAAGTCCTGAGTTCCAATATGGCCCCAGATACATCCAACCTCTATGACCCTGGGCAACTAACTTAACCCAGTTGCCTAGACTTTACTACTGAAAAGGGGCACTTAGTATTGATTTTAAGATAGAAGGTAAGGGTTTTTTTTTTTTTAAAAAAAGAAAGAAAAAATAAATGGAAAGATAAAAGGGGGCTAGGTTTGGAAGTTCTTTGAATGTCAAACAAAGCATTTTGTGCTTGTTCTTGGAGACAGTAGTGAACCACTGGAGTTTATTGAATAGATGAATGACATGATCAGATTTGCATTTTAGGAAAATCACTTTAGTAGCCTAGCAGAGAATGTATTGGAGTGAGGAGAGAATTGAGGCAGGCGAACCCACTAGCAGGCTATCGCAGTGGTTAAGGTATGAGGTGATAAGGACCTGCACTAGAGTGGTAATAGTGTTAGAGGAATAACAAAATCATGATTAAATGATGCTTGTGATATCTTCTATTATCTCTACTGGCTGATTCTTGCTGTCTAGGCATTATTTCTTTAATAGAAGTACCAAGCATCAGGTAAATGATATTTGATAGGAATATAATTAGGATACAATGACCGAAGCTTTATTGCCAGTGCTGACAAGGGAGAGTTTTTGCTTCTTCCCCAAGACAGCTTACAGATGACTCCTCTTAACACTGGTCCATCTGAGTCCTGGTGAGTGTTTTTTGTTTGTTTGTTTGTTTTTGTTAAGATGGATACCAAAAAAAAAATCAAAGGAGTAGAATTGTGACTTTGTGAAATGTAGAGCTGAAGGTAAGTCATTTTCTCTCCTGGTACTATACGTACAATTGTACCCTTTCTTTATTACTTTTGTCCCAGGTGGAAAAAAAAATTTTTTTATAGGTGTGTGGGGCCAACTTGACCTTGTTTTTCAGATGTTTCAGTCATATTGGTCTCTTCATGACCCATTAGAGATTTTCTTGATGAAGATACTAGAGTGCTTTGCCATTTCCTTCTTCAGCTCATTTAACAGATAAGGAACTGAGGCAAACAGAGTTAAGTGACTTGCTCAGGGCCATCTAACTAGTAAGTATCTGAAGCTGGATTTGTACATATTAAGGTGAGTTTTCTTGATTCTTTTTTTCAAGTTTTATTTTTTAATATAGTTTTTTTACCAATTACATCTAATAACAGATTTCCACACAAGTTTTCCTATGTTATATTATTGAACTTATCTCCCTCCCTCCCTTACCCCTCCTGGTACTGGCAGGCTATTCTATCTGGGTTATACATGTATTATCATGCAAAACATATTTCCATATGAGTTTTTCTGATTCTAGGCCCAGTGTTCTGTCCTGTGCCACCTACACTTATTTAAATTTTAAAAAGTAATTAATCAATCAATAAGCACTTATTAAACACCTAGCATATGTCAAATATTATCCTAAATGCTGATGAGCCAAAGATAATTTAAGAAATAGGAGCTTATATTCTAGTGGAGGAGGCAACTTGTCATGTTGGATATATTCAAGGCATAAGATATTTAGTTTTTTGTCTGCCCCCAGAGATCAGAACCAGAAACAATGGGTGGCTGTTACAAAGAGGAAAATTTATACTTAACGTCAGGAAAAATTTCACAACAATATGAGTAGTCCAAAAGGGAGAGGTAGTGATTTCTCCCAATCTAGAAGCATTTAGGCACATTCTAGACGAACTCTTGTAGGGGGCATTATTTTTGCTGATGACTTTGACTAGATGGCCACTTAGGTTCCTTTCTATTCTCATTTTGTGATTCTTTGAATGGGAAAATAAAATTATTTGAGAATTTGCTAACCACTGTGGAATGCATCTAAGTCAGTTATTGGTGAATGGAAAGAGCTCCTCTGAAGAGCGGCTAAGTGGCTCAGTGGATAGAGAGCCAGGGCTGAGGAGGGAATATCCTGGGTTCAAATCTGTCTTCAAATACTTATGAGCTGTGTGACCCTGGGCAAGTCACTTAGGACTAATTGCCTAGTCCTTACCACTCTTCTGCCTTAGAACTGATATCTGGTATCAATTCTAAGACAAAAGGTAAGGATTAAAAAAAAAAAAAAGAACTCCACTGAAGAAGATATGTGGGTAAAATATTCAAGGTCTTAGTTTAACCTTGTAGTCCTCAGACTCTGTGTGGACAGTCTACTGTTTCAGAGTTTTTTTGGGTGGGGGCGACTCCTAGAAGCAAGAGCACAGAGTATGAAATGTTGCCAATTAAGCATTTTTCCCCAACCTTAAAAATGTACGGCTTTACTGAAATAGTATAAATTGCCTTTCACCACACATTTCTATTATTCATTATTAATTTCCAATAAAAATGATAATGCACAAGCTGGGGCAAAAGTTAACAAAATACAGGCACAGAAGTCATAGCGATATGCCCTTTACATACAAAAAAAACTATAAAATAATCATTATTTAATATAATATCTTAAAATATGCTTTAAAGACCCTTTGCCATTCTCTCCCTTACACTTCATGTATCAAAAAGACCATACATTCCTTGTTGCTTCAGTGTTCATGTTGTTGACATCATAAAGACTTTGAAGGTGACAACTTCAGCTTTCTTCTGGTTGTTTGCAGCTTATCAGAGAGAATACCTTTAGTACCTCCTGAGCACTGCTAATTAGGTCTCTGGATGCTTCTGCCTCTTTCTATTTCTTCTGCATCTTGTCTCCAAAGAAGGAAACAAAAACACAATCAAACTAAACTACTTTCCTATGAGTTGAAGAGAAAAAGAGAGAAAAAATCATTGAGGCAATCTCCCATAGTGTTATTCATTACATATTGGTCCTTTTCTAATCAGGAGAAAAATTTTCTTTGCCATCAACTTTCTCCATTTCTCCTTCCAGATATATCTCATCTTCACTGAATACAGTTGTTGAACAATAGTCTTAGGTGAGCTTAATTGAGTTCCAGCAGGCTAGATTTCTAAACTCATTTTTAGGCTATTTTTTGGGGGGTGAACTTCTAAGCAATTTAAAACATTTGAACAGAATACTGTTGTTTTAAAGCCAAGAAATAGAGTGATTTCCCCAATGATCTCCAGCTAATTACACATTGATTCTGAAAACCACAGATCTGGAGTCCCAATTTTACCTCCAAACCATGGTTTCAAGTTACTCTGGGTATTTCCTCCCTATTCAGCAATGCAATGAATAATCATAATAGATTACATTTGTATGGTGCTTTAAGACTAGTGAAGTATTTTCTTTACACAAATCCATGATAGAGTCAGAGATATATTTGTTGTCATTCTGTCCTTTTTCAGTTGTGTTTGATTCTCTGTGACCTTGTTTGGAATCTTCCTGGCAAAGATACTGGAGTAATTTGCCACTTTCTGCTCCAGCTCCTTTCACTGATGTGATAAGGCAAACAGGGTTAAATGACTTGCCCAGGATTATAAAACTAGTAGAGTGTCTGAGGCTGGATTTGAACTCAGGTTTTCCCGACTCCAGGTCATTTAGCTGCTCAGGGATGTATAATTGTTCCTATTTTTTTTATTAAGAAAACTGAAGTATAGAGAACATAAATGACATGGTTACACAGTCAGTATATCATGACCTGTGACTTGTGTCCATGTCTTCTGACTTGAAGACCAATATTCTTTCCACATTCTAGGAAAGTAGTAATAAGAAAATAGGGAGACGGTGCAAAACACTTCCTGGACTTTTCTATCATGTCCTAATATCAGAAAGCGTCCCCTCCCTTAAGATGCTTTTCAGTTTTATTTATTTTGATGTGGATATTGTCTTCCCCCATCAGATCTTAAGCAGTTTAAGGGCAGAGAATGTCTTTTGCCTTCTTTCTCATCCCCAGCAATAAACACAGTGCTGGGCATATAATAAATGCTTAATAAATATTTATGGACTGCCTGAGAGGTTGAGGAGGATGAAAAATATGATAGTCTTGGCTCTCAAGAAGCAAATCTAGTTGGAGAATAAGACATGAATGTGTGAAAAGTTTAATACTAAGAAGCTTTATTAATATAAGAAAACAATAATAGCCGACACATAATACTTGAAGGTTTGCAGAACACTTTATAGATATTATCTCATTTGATCCTCACAAAAACCTTTTGATATAGATTCCATTATTATCTTCGTTTTTAACAGATGTCTAAGAGAGGTTAAGTGGAAAAGCCTGGGGTCAGAGAATTAATAATTGTCTTGAGTCAGACTCAAACCTTGATTCTCAGTCCTGCACTTGCTAATCAGATATTAGTACATGTCTAGTTGACAAAATGAATTACCCAGGTAATAATTATTATAGTTCATTTCAAACAATGTAGTCAGAGAAGTTTTCCAGAAGCGATTTAATTTGATGGGGTTCCCAAAGGCTAGAAACTCCTAGAAAACCTGGATAGGGGCTGCAAATAATAGAAGGAAGGTAAGAGAAAAGCATAGTGGAGGGCCAGGTCTTCTTATTTCAGACCTTATCCCAGAACCCCTGTCTAAGTCTCAAATCGAATTTTGGTGTTATATGTTTTTAAGTATTAAAAGTATTGGTCCATCCTACTTGTTCCTTGACACCAATTAAAAAGAATTTCTCTACAAATATCTTCTTCCTTCTCAGTGATCTTGAGATGCAGTTCCATATCCATCTTCTTCAGGAAGCTTTCCTTGGTTAATGTCAATTCAATGTATCAATACTATCCCAATCTCCCAGTCCTTTTTTCCTTTAAGACATTCTTATAATCTTTTTTTTCTAATATGTACATATATGCATACTTGTGTACATCTGCATACATATGTATGAATATGCCCATAATAACATATATTTAGGGGGTGTCCAAAAATCTAAGCTGTTAAAGCTTTAATAGCTTATTATTTAATATCTTTTAATAACTTATTAAAGATTTAATACCTTATCTAATACCTTCTAATTGTTAAAGTTTTAATTTTATTGTTTGTTAAAGCTTTAATAGCTTATTATATAATACCTTTTAATTGCTTATTAAAGCTTTAATTGCTTAAAACTGCACTAAATTTTTGGGAAATATATATATACATATATATATATATGTATATATATATATCATTCTTGTCTATCTTTTCTACCACATTCAGGATTGTGCTGGAACCAGATAGAACTAATGAACTTGAAACCACTTATTATAATTTAATTATGAAAATATACATCTCAGAAATCAAAAAACTACAAATCAAGGCTTGCTTTATTGTTTTGTTGATTTTCTAAACTTATGAAACTGAGGAAGACAATGTCAATTCTGGTTAAACTTAAAATTGTGCCTTATATGCAT
>NC_058131.1:146845468-146895250 GCF_016433145.1 Gracilinanus agilis
CCTAGGAATAGATTTATATTACATATGCATTTATATATAGGCAAAGGAATAATATATAATAGTATTGATATATGCTATTGATGATATGATGATATATACTATTATATACTTATATAATATATAAATCAATATATATTAATAATATAACATAAAATAAATATAATAATATATAACAAATATATATGTAATGTATATTATATGTAGATAAAGGAATAATATATAATAGTATATATAACATATATATTATACAGTGTATATACATACTTTTGTGTATATATACAAATATAGGCAAAGAAATAATATTATGATAATAGCATAATTAATATAGTATAATATAGAATGGATATGATATACTACATATAGTACATATACTATATAAACTATAGCATATATGTACTATATTATATAATTATATATGCCATGGTTTATAGATATATTTAAATCTGATATAAATCTGAATAAATATATAATTACATACTATAGTGCATATATGCTGTATATGCTATATATACACCACCTATATTATATATACTATATGTATATACATATCGTATAGCATATACTATATATAATACATATATACTATATTATATATAACTTGGTTACATATATAACAAATAATATAGTATATTTGTACCGTGTGTGTATATATACATAATATATCCTATAATATATTATTTCTTTTCATTTCTTTTATTTGTTTGCCTTTTTTTATAATATATGCATGGCAGATGTTTACATATACATACTTTGTTATTGTACAATTTTCTTTCTTTTTTCTTTTTCTTTTTTGCAATTTGCATTCTTTTGTTGAGCCTTGTTGAGTAACAATTTGGAATGCTATTTCTGCCCGCTAACCTCATCATATTTTTTTAATTTAAATTTGTTTATTTATTTATTTTATTTAGAATAATTTTCTATGGTTACATGATTCATGTTCTTTCCCTCCCCTCCTCCCACCCCACTCCTGTAGCCAATAAGTAATTCCGCTGGGTTTTACATGTGCCATTGATCAAGACCTATTTCCATATTATAAACATTTGCACTATGGTGATTGTTTAGAGTCTATATTCCCAATCATGTCCCCATTGACCCATGGGATCAAGCAGTTATTTTTCTTCTGTATTTCTACTTCCACAGTTCTTTCTTTGAATGTGGGTAGTATTCTTTTCCATAAATCCCTCAGAATTGTCCTGGGTCATTGCATTGCTGCCAGTACAGAAGTCCATTACATTCAGTTTTACCACAGTGTATCAGTCTCTGTGTACAATGTTCTTCTGGCTCTGATCCTTTCACTCTGTATCAATTCCTGGAGTTCTTTCCAGTTCACATGGAATTCCTCCAGTTTATTATTCCTTTGAGCACAATAGTATTCCATCACCAGCATATACCACAATTTGTTCAGCCATTCCCCAATTGAAGGGCATCCCATCATTTTCCAGTTTTTGCCACCACAAAGAATGTGTCTATAAATATTTTTGTATATGTCTTTTCCCTTATGATCTCTTTTAGAGTATAAACCCAGCTCATCTGTAAATTATACATATTATATATACAATAGTATATAAATATACACTAATATATCATAGGATATATGTACTATTATATATAATTATATTAACATACAGTAGAATATAGAAAAGACAAAGTAACATATGCATATACATATATAAGCATACAAATATAATCTTTCCTTATTTTCTCCTCCCTTAGTGATATCCTTGAGGAAAGAGCCTTTGTTTTTCCTTTCTTTTTAACTCAGATTCTTAGAAAAGTGTCATGTAAAAAGTAATTGATTAATAAAAGCTTGTTGACTGGCTGAGTAAATTGAGTCTCAAAGAGTTTGGGTGACTCATCTAAAGCCATATAGATGACATCAGTATGTAGAGAAGATGTGTTGGATTTACTCAGGCGTGTCATGATATCTCACTAAATTCTTTTGGTATTTTCAGTGTTGTTTTGTAAGTTTGTATTTTTAAAGTAAAGATTAGTTGTTACCTTTAAAAGGTTAGTTATATTTTTGTTCCTTCATTAATGGAGAAGTGTCATTTTTGACTAAGTATTCAATAAATATTCTCCTTAAAAAATGTCCTCAGTCTACACTCTAATGAAATAGATCACACATTTCTGCAGCATCTCAAAGTATCAGAGGCAGATTTGGAACCCAAATTTTCCAGATTGGGGTCATAAGCACTCTTTCGATTGTACATTCATTTCTTCCTGCTGATGACCCACGTGTTGGAAGAAAGTTTCCTAAAACATTCTTAAAGGAGAAACTTCACAGGAGCTTCATAGAATTACAGTTCTAAAAGTTCCTGGCCCTCATTATTCTTTTCTAATACATATAGGATGCTTCCAAAGGATTGATTTCTTGATTAATAACTCATATAGCTGACAGAGAAACCTTTTTTGTGTTGTTGTTCTTATTATATAGTCCAGTGGGTACATCAAGACAATTTTAGTATCAGTTCTTAGGATCTGCATTAGTCTTCAGTTATTTATGTCTGTAATTTGGGACTCAAGTCTATGGGGAGGATGAATTGAAATGGGGAGAGAGAGTTGATGCAAGGAGAGCAATTAGAAGGCCATTGCCTTCTAGATGAGAGGTGGTGAGAGCCTGGTGTTGGATGTGTGAGTAAAAAGAAGGGAATAGGTTTTGGATGTTGAGGAGATAGAAATGTTAAGATTTGGCAGTTGATTGAATATGTGTGATGAAGGAGAGAATGAGGAGTCAAAGTTAATATCACTATTGTGAATATGAATAACTAGAAGGATGGTGGTGGCTTCTACAGCAGTTAGGAAATGTGGATGAGGGTAGATTTTTGGGGTGAAGATAATGTATTAAAGATCTGGAATGAAAATCATAGCCTTCATAAACAGCCTGTTTATCCTGTGCAATTCATTTTGTCCCACTTAAAATGAAGATGGAGGAGGCAGAGGGTTTTGCTCACTGGTCACTACAAATCACAGAACCCAAACTTCCAGGGGTACCCCTAGCTCAGCAAAGAGCACTCCCTCCAGAGAATGGGGATTAGGTATACAGGTTGGGGAAGGGATTTTCCCAGTGTTACCTATGCAGCAGTAATTGTATGGACTTTGGGAATGGTTAAGTTATAATTGCATCAAGCGGTGGATGGTAGTCTCAGAAGGGAGAGTTTGAGAGCTTGTACAGAGATGGGAATGGATGAAATTGGTCAATGGTGGAAGATGAAGGTAGGTATGGTTGCTTGGGAGAATATCTCCAAAACAGGCTATTGTAGGCTGGAGTGTGACCCATCTTTACTCCCTTTGATCTTATATCCCTTGGGGTCAGACCTCAGCTCTTCTTTGGAGATCATTACAATGGGGAGCTCTGATCCTAAACTAAAGGATTCTTTGGAAAAGCCTAGAAGATGATTTCTGTGCTAGCTGATTTCAGCAATTGTAGGTCCTGTTTTTTACAAGTGACAGGACATACATCCTGTTGCATTGTTTCATAATTAGCCTTAACTCTGGGTGACCAAGCATCAGGGCAGAGGATCATTTCCACCTGCAGGAATTATGCCTTTGGCCCAGGTTAAATCAACTGAAATGTCTTCAATTCTGCCAGGTATTCCTCCTGACACTGAGATTTGGAACAAGTTTTTATGCAGCTATTCAATCTTGATTACCAGGAAACTGTGAAAAATGACACTCTTTTGGCTTCAGGTATCTACACCCTGACATTTGTCTTAATTATTGTCTCTTGGGGCATCAGGTCAGATCTCATTTAAATGGAATTTTTTTGTTTCTTCCCCCCCTCCATTTTCTCCGTCTCTGTCTCTGTCTGCTTCTGTCTGTCTGTCTGTCTGTCTGTCTGTCTGTCTGTCTGTCTCTCTCTCTGTTTCAGGACATGTATCTCCTGCCCCATAAAGCTCTAAATCACTGAATAAAAGTCTTAAAGGCTGGTGAAAAGAATGTTAAGGAATAATGACCAGACCAGACCATGCTAGTGTTCCAGGAATAAAAACTTGAATTGTGCTTCTTTTAATATGAAATCCTCTGCACTGTGGTAAAATTGAATGTAATGGCTTCTGTACTAGTAGCAATGCAAAGATCTGGGACAATACTGAGGGATTTATGGAAAAGATGCTACCCATGTTCAGAGGAAGAACTACAGGAGTGGAAATAGAAGAAAAACAACCACTTGAACACATGGGTTGAAGTGGACATGATTAGGGATGTAAACTCGAAACGACTACATCAATGCAACTATCAATAATATGGAAATAAGTCTTGATCAATGACACATGTTAAAACTAGTGGAAATATGCAGCGGCTATGGAGGGGGTTGGGTGAAGGGGAAAGTAAGAACATGAATCATGTAACCATGGAAAATTTTTCTAAAAAATAAAATTTAAAATGCAAAAAATAAAAAAAATATGATATCCTCACCTGGACCTGATTCTTAGCAGGCACTTGAGACCCTAATCTTGCTCTCATACTATATTTGCCAAATTAGAAAATCAAATACCTTTCATTCTACGAGATGTTCTGAGGACCAGCAAATGTTCTGTTATGAAGAATCATGTATAAAAGGAAGATGATCTCCAAGTTGTCTTCCAGTTCTAGCAATTCTATAATTAGGAATGAATTTGTTGTTGTTATCTTCTTTCAGTTTCAAGAGTCTATATTGGGTCCCTCACTTTGAAAGCAGAGGGGGTTCATATTACATTGGGGAAAGTAATGCAGGAAAACCATGATGATCATAGCACAGAGTAGTTGGGAGGAAGTTCTGGAAGGGGGATATAGCAAAGAAGGAAAGAAGCCTCGAAAAGAGTAATAATGGCAGGTGCAATCAGGGATAGATAGCAGAAAGTAGTGGGGATAGAGCCATCAAGACTCTCAGGTGTTAGAGACAAAAGGTCAGTTACAGAGAAGACTAATGGGAAGAAGGTAGGTCTTGGTCCTAGAATAATTATAAGCCCATCCAATATACCAAGTCTGGGAAATCCATGAAAATAGATGAGAGAAAGAAAATAGAACTTTTCAATTTTAATTTAATTTCTTTTGGGGGCATTTAGGTGTTGAACCAGAGTGTTGGGTTTTGAATCAGGAAAACCTTAGTTCAAATCCTCCCTTATATACTAGCAGTGTGTCTTAGTTTCTTAGTTTCTTTATTTGTTAAAGAGTGATAATAATATCAGCTACATCACAGGGTTGTTGTAAGCATCAAATGAAATAAAATATATGAAGAGCTATATAAATGGTAGAATTTGTGGTTATGATTATGCATTATCTTTGAAATGAAGAAGACAACAAATTAGGAGCTGAAATTCAACATATATAAGGAGACAGCATGAAAACTCCAATTAGCATGGACTAACTGTATCCCAAAATAATGAAAGAGGAGGCAAATATGATTGTGGAGTCACTCCCAGCAATTTTTGAAAGTTCATCATAGAGGTGCTTTCACAGGTGGTCAGGTGTACCAGTATATCAAGCCCACTCTCACTACACAGTTATGAAGATTATAGAGAATATAAGATGTGTTTTAAAATAGAGAGAGGTTATCTGTTGTGATTTTCAAAAACATGGAAGAGAATGGAAGCTTGTGAGTCTGGCTTCAATCTCAGTCAAAATCCTAAACATATTATTAAAGGGATTGCTTATGATTTCAAATGAAATCAGTAATTGCTAACAGTTAGCATGACTTCACCATAAGTGTGTCAAGACAAGAGTAAGCTCATTTGATTTTATCACAAAGTTACTATTCAGGGAAATTAGGGAGATACTGCACACATAGTTTACCTAGATTTCAGTGAAGCACTTGGAAAAATATGTCCTGGTATCTTTAGGGAAAAGAGGAGAGATGTGAATTAGATGAGAGTAATATTATAGTTGCATGTAGACTTGATAGAAAGATAAGTTCTAAAGAATTGTCCTGAAAGGTGCAATATAAAGCAGATTTACAGAAAAATCTCTGGTGAAATGTACTACACATCTGTCCTTGTTCTTGTGCTGTTTGTTGCATATTTTTATTAATTACTTGGATGGTGTTATATTCAAGGAGGTCACTAACTCTATTTGATGTATATGAAGATGATGTACAGAGAGGATAAGATGACACTTCTTTATAACAGTTGCCCAGGCAGGATCCTTCAGGTCAAAGTGGTTTATCCCTTCAGGACCCACCTGGGGTTAATTGATATTATTAAATTGGGCTCTTCAGCTGGGATAACGTTGGTAATCTGCCTTGGCTCCCTTCCCAAAATAAGCTTTTGAAACCAATTTAGGAAGGTACTTTAAACTTTAAATATATTTGGTAAAAAGGATAATGGTAAGGGATTGAGGTATTAGGAGACCCTACTTAAATTGCTACTGCAAAATAATAGCTTCCCTCTGGTCCAGCCTGGCCAGGGCTAAACCAGAGTAGGTAAACTGCTGGGAAATCTTCAGCTTCTTCTTCTGTATATCTTAAGCCTTAACAGTTGAGATATATCCACCCTTTCCACCCTCTTCTTCGTCTCCTGCCCACTTCCCATATCCCTCCTGGCCCTGGGAAGCCTAGATAGCTAAGATGATGAAACTCCTAATATCTAGGGGCAGTAGACACAGAGATGGTGGTCAAGTACAGGTTGATAACGATACAGGGAAACACAGGAGGAGCTTGCAAGGTAGTGTTTGCAACTCTCTCTCTCCAAGACCAGGATCCACACCGATCTCTAGCCTCCGGACAGGACAAGACCCCAGAACCTCTCCCAGGGTTCTCAACTGCCCCCATCCTGCATCCCACATGCCTCTCTGGGAACATTCTATCCAACTGACTTATCTGTCAATCAAAAGTGAACTTCAAGCTCCCAGAGATTCAATATAACAATGGTAATACAGATAGCATTCTTATTATATTTGAAGATGACATGAAGCAAAGAGTGATTATTAATAAGTCATAAGTTGCCATCATTCAGGCTGGGCCACTAACTAGTTCTAAGAACTTGAGCACTGGGACAATATGTGTCTCAATTTCTACAGTGAAGGTGATGAAGACAAATAATGATAAAGAGATAATAGAAATCTCCTAAATCCTTTTAAAGATGCTCTCTTATATTCAATATTTATGACTAGGGTGGAAAAAACAGCGGATACAAGCAGCATGGAGGCATTTTGATATCTAGTTAGTCTGTAATAACATAGTTGAAACTATGGAACCCTGGAATAACACCCATGAAAGAGGGAAGGCTTAAAGCTAGGGATTGAGGAAAGGATAGGATTGTTCGAAAGGAGTAGGCTTAAACCTTTGGAAAATATTAGTATTAGATTTAGATTAAGATGCAATAAATAGTGGTAAGGGTCACAAAGGGTAAGACGTGACTAAATGACTTAAGAGTAACAAGGATTAGGGACAAAGGGATCAAATTATGCCCAAATATTTATTTCTTTGAAAGTTTAAGTAATATATATATATATATATATATGCACATATATATAATTCTTATATATATTTTGGCAATAGTGTTTAATTACATCTTTAAAACATCCCTTGTCTTCCATCTTAAAATCAAAATTGTATTGATTCCAAAGCAGAAGAGTGATAAGGGCTAGCCAATGGGAGTTGTGACTTGCTGAGGATCATACATCTAAGAAGTGTCTGAGGCCAGATTTAAATTCAGCACCTCCAGCTTCTAAGACTAGTTCTTAATCCACTGAGCCATCCAGTTGCTCCCTAATATCATCCATTTTAATAAAAGAAATATTTTTCATGCTTTAAGAAAATATTAAGTGGATAAGTCTTTCAATTATGCTTGCTCATGGGTTTAGTCTAGTAGTTAAGAACTTGCAGCAAAAATATCTTCTTTCATTTTGGGGTAATGTCTCTTAATACCAGGCTTTCGAATAGTAAATTGATCTCTCAAACATTTAATCTCCTAATCTGTGAGTGTGCAGATGGAGAAACCAATATTCCAGGATATGAAAAGACTCTCCACAATCTCCCTATGCACTAGAAATTAGGAATAAGGAAGAAATAAGAAGAAAAACTATTTGTTTGGAATGCTTTGAATCCTTTTCTATGATATCAGCATATTTATTTCACAGAATTGCTGAGTTTGGGAATTGTAAGTAGTAGTATATGGGAAAATATTTAAGAACTGGCTCTCTGAAAAAACACAGAATACACTTTTAAGTTTAATCTAAATTGTTAACATATTATCTATTAGTTTCTTAAGTTTGAAAACCAACCAAAAAATCAATCAGGTTCTGATTTGCTGGTATGTCTAAGTACTCATATGGAAAATTTAATAAACAATTCTCATTGGCCAGAAGAGCTGGCTCCAGAACACACCTGGTTGGAAGAGATCTAACTGGCTATCCAGTTCAATCCCAAAGACATTCCCAACATACCAAACAAGAGGAAATTCATCCCTTGCTTTAAGACCTCTAGTGAGTATCAACCACCTCCTCCTTGGACAATTTACTTCTGGGAAGTTTTACCTTAAATTCAGCCTAAATTTGCATTTTGCAACTTCTATCCATTGTTCTGGATCTTTGCTCTATAGACACAGGTTAGCCCTTCAAATACTTACTTGACCCTTGTCACCAACTCCAAATCTTTTCTAGACTAAAAATTCCCAGTTCCTTCCATTTAACCTTGTATGACATGGGCTGAAGGCCATTCACCATCTGAACTGCTTTCTTTTGGATATACTTCATTTATCATTATCTTTTTAATTCAATTGTAGCATTCAAGTTATATACAATACGACTCCACTTGTGGTCTGACTAGAATAGAGCACAAACGTCTATTGTGCTCTTATTCCTAAAAGCTTAAAGTGACTTAAGACTATATTAATTTTTAAAAAATTTACTTTTTAAAAAAGTTTCATTTTGTTTGTATTTTATTAACATATTACCCACATGATTTTTTAGAAAAACACTCTGCCTAATCAATCATTGCACCCCCATCTTATACTTGTGAATTGATTTTTTAATCCAGAGTAAGACTTTACATTTATCCTTACTGAATTTCATTTTATTAGATTTAGCTTAATGTTCTAGTCTGCCAAGGTCTTTTTGGATACTGACTCAGTTATCAAAGAGGTTAATTTTTCCTCTCAAATTCATGTCACTTGTAACTTTTATTAACATATCATTTACACCTTTCTCCAAATTACTGGTAAAAATGTTAAGCAGCACAAGGCAAGGCTCAAATTTCAGGAATTTTTTATTGATCATTTTCACCCTTAACACTCAAGCACTCAGGATGAATCATTTGAGTTCAGCCATTCAGTCCACTGTGACTATGTCTCTATTGTAATTTTGTTTAGTCTGTATCTCTTCATCTTCTCAGAAAGAATAGTATGAGACACTTTATAAAATTCTTGCTAAAATCTAGGTAAAATATATTTACAGGGAAATTAAGTTACTATGACATGGAAGTGTGGACTCAATGATCACATTTAAAAAAATTCCTAATGATGTAGTTCATTTAGTCCAGATGACTTTTATTCTTCATAGGAAGCTAGGTGCTTTTATTGTTACCAGTTGACATAATGGATTTGTTTCTAGGACTTTCCTCTTCTGGCCCTATTTTTGACTTGACTTAAAAATCATGCAGTTTCTATTTCATTCTGAAACTTCTCCCAGCACCTGGGGCTGGATTCTGTATAGCCTATTCACCCTGCATTATCCCTCCAGAAGACTTCCCCCTTCTCCCACTGATATAGTCTTCCTGGGACTTGCAATTTGAGGAGGATCCAAGCCAGCCTTCATTTTTGCTTCTGACTCTTGACTTCTCTTTTGTGGTTCCTCTAAGTAACCTTCTTTCCACTCGCTGCCCCCTTTTTGTTGTTATCCTCCCTTATGTTCCTCAAGGGCAGAGATTAACTTTTGACTTATATATATATTTTTAAACCCTTGTACTTTGGTGTATTGTCTCATAAGTGGAAGAGTGGTAAAGGTGGGCAATGGGGGTCAAGTGACTTGCCCAGGGTCACACAGCTGGGAAGTGGCTGAGGCCGGGTTTGAACCTAGGACCTCCTGTTTGGCTTGTATTTTTATCCTCATTACTTAGCACAATGCCTGGCACATAGTCAGCATTTAATAAATGTTCTGTCCTTTTTTCCTGTCCTGGTTTTATTCAGTTTCCTCATCTGTAAAATGTGTATAGGGTTATTATAATGGTCAGATTGTACAATGTATGCAAAATTCCCTGTGATTATAAAGTGTGATAAAAATGTGAGTTGTTCCACTATTCTCTGAAAGGTATTATTATTTAACCTTCCATGCTCCCTCATTTATCTGTTTCTCAGGGTCAGTGTTTCTATGTGAATTCTATGCATTTGTGATATTTTATGTCTCACTAAATGTATCTCAGGCACTGAGTACTTATCATTGCCTGGGGGAAATAGTATGATGGCATTTTGTGACATTCAAATAGTAACAGAATGTAGTAAGTTCTGCTATGGACCACAGACTAGGCAGTGTGACTTGACAGTCACCCAAAAGAGAACTGACTTCCTTCCTTATCAGCAATTTGGAAATAGGTCAGACAAGTCAGAAAGGGAAATCACAGACAAAATTGTCTTTCAAATTACCATAAATGAGACAATGAATTCTTCTTGCATTGTATCTTATCACAGAAATTATCAAGGGTTTTAGTCATGAGGATGACAAAATTATACAGGGTCAGCATTTTTTTTCTTTTGGATCTGCTACTTCCCTTTTCTGTTCTCTTTCCTCCCTCTTTTGCTCCCAACACCCTCCTCAATATGACACACTTTAAAATCTTTTCTAAGAAAAGGATCTGTTGTTCAAAGAATATCAAAGGAAGAACTACCAGGTATCAACAATTTTATGAAAGATTGCTCCAGATCATTAATAACAGAAATACAAATCAACTTGTGACTTTATATTCATCAAATGGACAAAAATTGCAAAATATAGAGTTAATGCTGATGGGGCTATAGAAAGAGAAGCGTACTAATACATTGTTTTTGGAGATATGTAATAACTTAGGTATTCTGGAAGACAATTTGTTATTATGCCTGAAAATTTATTAAATTGCTCAAATCCTTTAATTTATCTATTACTTGGCATATGTCTGTAAAATGGGAATAATGATAGCATCTACTTAGCAGGATTCTTGTGAGGATCAAATGAGATAATTTCCTCTGTATTTAGCATATTTAGGGCTCATGAAATTGGGGAGAAAATTCATAAAAAAAAAAGTGATAAACGTGATGGGTTAAAAAAAATTCAATGTGGGACTTTTTTTTGTTGTTGTAGTAAAAAACTGGAAATAAAATGAGTGTACATCGAATAGCTAAGCATGTTGTGGTAGTTTATCTAAAGGAATATTATTAAGCCACAACAACAATTATGAAGAATTCAGTATTGATTATACAGTATTGAATATACAGTATTGATTCTAAGAATAAAGAAAAGAGTTTAAAAAAAAAGACCAACTTGTATATTAAACTCTGGATTATATAACATGTGTTGATTTCCAAGGTGTAAATGCTCACACCAAAATGAATTGCTTCTGATTCAAACTTGTCCAGCAAATTCCTTACAAATTTTGAAAGAAAAGAACTTTTAAGAGTAGAACAAGAAATAGTCACAGCAGGGGACTGAGGTTGGGGCTCTTTAAATTGCACCTTCTAGGTATATTGAATAGGTCAAATCTGTGCTTTGGGATCAACTTTGGCAAGTATGAAAGATGAAGTAAGAGGGTGATGGATTAATTAGGAGCCTATTGTAATATTCCTAATAGGAAGTGATAAGGCCTGAATTTTGGAGATGTCTGTGTGAATGGAAAGAAAAGGGATGTTTTGAAAGCCAACCCAATTATATTTAGTTATATGGTGCAAATTATTAAAAATATAAGTAGATAAAGAACACTGCTAGGATTTAAAAGCTAATTTTGTTCATAATTATACAGGTGAATGCCTAAATCCACTTCATTTTACTTTTTAAAATAATTTTAAAAAAAACACTAGTTTTTCTTTGAAAAAATAATTGCACCTTCTAGCAAGAAGAAAAGCCTGAAATATGGTATTCCTCCCTAGGACACAAGCATGCTGAAAAGATAAATTTGTGCTTAAATGGTCTGGCAAAGTCAATGCCACTTCCTCCTCTCTTTCATATTAATATATATATACATATATATATATATACATATATCATATATATGTATATTCAGTAAATCTCCAAATTAGGGTTGATTTTAAAGTCAGATATACTAGCAATTGTTTTATCTCCATTATTCTGTTTCTCAATATCTACTCCTGAAAGGATGTAAGTAGTAGAGCTAAAGCAATGCAGGTCCTTTTAAGGAACAGAAGAAGTCAGGACAAGAGGGCTAACTGGACTCTTTCAAAAAAGGTCCACAGAGACACAATAAAAATTAATTATCTCCTTTAAAATATTTTAATGATGTCTTTTTTTACGCTACCAAAGTTTCCCCTAATATTTAGTCCCTCCTCTTCCATTCCCTTCCCACCATTTCATATAAAAAATAGAATTGTTTTTCATACACACACACACAGAGAGAGAAAAAAGAAGAGGAAAAAATCAATTGATTTAACATTGAAAAAATCTGAATATATATGTAGAATGCAACACTTGTGGACTTCCACCTTTGAAAAAGCATGCAGTTTTAGTAAAGGCAATTGTAGTTTATCCTCTGGATCTGTAAATTATTATTATAAAATATTACTTGTATTTTTAAGTTACATATCATTTATACTTTTGAAGGTGTAACTGTGAATTTGCAACCAAAGATTATTTTGCCAATTGGATTTTCACCCATTGAATGAGATAAATAAAGCTTCTATTGTAGCATGCCAAGCAAACATGAAAAAAACAAAAAATAAAAAAAGTCTCTTCTCTCTTCCTTTAAGCTATGCTTGTTCTTTATAATTGGCAACATTTAGTTGTTTTTTTTTTTTCATTTAGTGGCTGTACTTTCTATTTATATTGTTGTAGTCATGGAATACATTGTTTTCTTGGTTCTGGTAACTTCCTTCTCGATATTTTCATGTCTACCTGTATATACTGTTCTGAATTTGTTGCACTGGTGATTTCTTACCCTATAGTAATATTACATGCATTCACGTGCCATAATTTGCCATTCTAAAACTGATAGGCATTTACTTTGTTTCCAATTCTTTGTTATCACCAAAAATGGTGTTCCTATAACCTTGGGGTATTGGGGGCTTGTCTTTTTATCAGTGACCTTGCCCACTTGGAAGTATACACTTAACAATGGGATCTCTGGTCAAAGAGTATGGACATTTCAATCACTTTGTGTGATTCCCAACTGCTTCCCAAAATGACTCTATTGATTCAAAGATTTACTAATAATGCAGTAGTGTCCTCATCAACCTTTCTAACATTGACTATTCCCAACTTTGATCATCTTTGTTGATTTGCAAGATTATCAATAATCTCTTAGGAATCTCAGATTCCTTGGCATGCATTTTGGGCTAAATTCTCTTTGACTTTGTTGATCTTGTTTTCTCTCCTTGGATTTTGTCCTTCAATTTAGCTAAAAATTTTGCAATGGAACATTTCATTCAATTTCTCTGATTTCTTGAATTCAACTTAGCCATTTGATCTTGACTGCTATGTTCATCTGGTAATTTTTTATCTTTTCCTACTCCTGGAAAGCTTTGTGGTCAGTGGTAGACATGAAATTAGACCCTATATCTCTTCATTCCCAGTCCTTTGTTCTTTTTTTTTTATACAAAAGGCTGTCTCTGTTTCTGAAATACTTTACCTTATATTTTAGGATTACTTAGTTTATCTCCAGACTAACAATGTGATAATGAATTATTCTGGCCACAACTATTATTTTTTAAATAGATTTTTATTTATATATCATGTTTTCATATTGCCTACATTTCTCTTATATTCTCCTCTTTAATTCTTTCCAGAGAATTAGCATTTATAACAAAGAATAAAAGGAGAGGAAGAAAAGAAGAAAAACATTCTGCAAAAGCAATAAACATATCCAAAAAGCCCAACACTGTATGCTATCTTCCATACTCACCTCATTTTTGTAAAAGAGTCGGTATAGATGTTTTCATATATCTTCTTTGGCTCCAAGCTTAGAGATTATGATTTCATGACTTTCAGGTTAAATGACTTTGCTATTGTTATTTCTATTTAGATTGTTGTAGTAATTGTGTATATTGCTTCTCAGGTTCTGTTTATTTCATTTTGTATCTGTTCATATAAAATATGCCTCTCCCTGCTTTTCTGTAGTTATCATTTTTCTATCTCTAACAGAACAGTAATATTTCATTACATCAGTGTACCAAAATTCAGTTTCCTTAATCAATGAACATTGTTTTAGGTCAAGTTCATTACTACCAAAAAAAAAAAAGCTTCTCTAAATATTTTGGAATTTAGGTATCCTTTCTTTCTGTCATTGACCTTCTTGAGGGGTTATGTATAATGGAATCTCTTGGATGTAATGTAGGGATATTTTAGAAACTTCATTTGCAGAATTCTAAATTGACTTTCCAGAATGGTGGTATTGATGCATAGTTTCACTCTCAACCTTTCCATGGCTCCTCTGGCTTGATCATTCACAGTTTTTGTCATTTTTGGCAATTTGCTCAGTGTGAGGTGAAATCTCAGTATTCTTTTAATTTATCTTTTTCCTTTTTTTATTCTTTTTTTTAAAACCCTTAATTTCTGTGTACTGGCTCCTAGGTGGAAGAGTAGTAAGGGCGGGCAATGGGGGTCAAGTGACTTGCCCAGGGTCACATAGCTGGGAAGTGTCTGAGACTGGATTTGAACCTAGGACCTCCCCTCTCTAGGCCTAACTCTCAATCCACTGAGCTACCCAGCTGACCCAATTTATCTTTTTCTTATTAATAATTTAGATAATTTTTTATTAAGGATGCTAATAATTTGCAATTCTTAAAAGAATAATTTTTATTGTCCATTTTTCTTTTGTTTTTAGAGAAGAGAATCATTTGCTCATATACTTTAATCACATGTATTGGGGATTGGCTTTTGCTCTTATTAATGTAAGTTATCTATACTGGTTACTAAATGTTTATCAAAAATATAAATGCAAAGTTTTTACAAGTTGCTTACTTTCCTTATACTGATTATATTAATTTTGTGCCTGTGAAAGTTTTTTTACCTTTACCTTTATATAATCAAAATTATATATTTTATTGTTTTTGTAATTCCCTCTCTCCCTTCATCTTCTACCCTTAGCTGTGAAAGGCATGTGATTTGTCTCACTCCTAACTTAAAAAAATATGTTGTTTAGTGTTCAGATGATGTAATCATCTTGAATCTATTGGGCCACAGATACTTTTGAAAAGCATCTGCTATGATGTGGAGTAGTTGAGAGCTTCATGGTCGGACAGACTATTCATGCACACAAATGTCTTATGGCCAAAACAGGACAGTAGGTTAAAAAAAGAAAAAAAATCCTGTGAAATTTCAAATCTTTTAAAATATTGAAACATATTTGGGATTATTTAGTAATAAATACCTATATCTAGTTACAGTGTTCAGCCTGCATGTAGAGTACTTAAACTAAAAGAAGATCAATTTAATATTGCCCATTTTTATTTCTTACAAAACTGATATTCAGGACCTTGGAGATATTTTTAAAACTAATTGAGGTCTTTAGGTCAAGTTTATGGCTATTTCTGTAAACTAGAAATAATTCCAGTGACATATCTAGAGAAAGAAGGATCAATCTGGCCATGGTCCTCAGAAAATGCAGGCATCTGGCTTTCCTCGTTGGATTATTTTTGTCTGGCAATGAAAATTCTAAAGAAGCCCATTTATCAAACTTAGCACTGCCTAACCAAATGAAATATTTAATTGAACCCAAAGAAAAATCAATTTCTCCTTTTAATTTTAATTGGATCCTCCAGCAAAAGAGTACACTAGAAAATGAACTCTGTTCCCTGTTTGTAATATTAAAGGGAAAATTAATATAATTAAAAAATAATCATGGAACAAGGTTCTCCTGAAGTTTCCTTCCTGAATTATTCACACTTGGGTAATACTGCTCTTGGCAATCACATTATAGTATTATTACCATGCTGTCAGATTTTTCTTTTTTTTTCTCCCCATATATATCCCTTATCTAATCTATTTACCTGGGTAGTTGGTTCCTGTGCTCCTTCAGGAGTGACTGTCAGGCTTGTATTCAAAGAAGCAATAGGCATCTGTGGAATTAAATGGGAAGCATAAAAAACTATCTCAGATTAGCTTTTTTTTCATTTTTAAATTAATGAGCAAAGATGATAATGTGCTTCAGTTTTACTCTTAAGTTGTACTTGGACATGAAAGACAAATTTCTATCTAAACTACTACCCAGAATCCAGGTGATTTCTCATTCTGCTGTAAATTAGAAAGGACTTTATAAAGGAATATGATTCCTACTTGTAAATGAGCTTTCTTGGGGAGCTGAATTATAAATGATAGCCAAAAGTTAATCTTTCTCAGGTTTAAAAAATATAAATCTTGTTAATTAAGACATTTCCATTTTCCCTTCAAAAAGTTCGATTTGGCTTTTCTGTATGCAAGGCTAAAATTACTAGGGCAAACAGGAAAATTGATTTGCAGTAGTTGTATGTGTAACATCTAAAAGGAGATTAAAAATGTTCAATGCTACTCATTGGGCAGAAGGAAAATGCAGTTTGAATCAGATTTCTTCAAATCTGCAGACCGTGCCAGTAAGAGATTATACATTTGACTTGCCCCTTGTTAGGGCAGTAGAGGGGAGAATGGTAGATCCCTTCTGGTTTGCTCTTTATCTTCCTGCCCCTGACCCTATAGCTATAGATGTTACCAACAGTAATATAATAGAATTATGTATTTGTTATGGCATTCTAAATGGGGACAGGGAAGAGTAGGATGGAAAGGAAATGATTGGTGGGCAGCAATTGAAGGGCAGGGCTATACATTTTTTGTTATTTTAAAAAATTAATTAATTTGGAATATTTTTCCATGGTTACATGATTCATGTTCTTTCCTTCCACGCCTCCCTTTCTCCCTTCTGGAACTGATAGTGATGGAATACTATTGTGATGAAAGGAATAATGAACTGGAGGAATTCCATGTGAACTGGAATGACCTCCAGGAATTGATGCAGAGTGAAAGGAGCAGAGCCAGGAGAACATTATATACAGAGACAGATACACTGTGGTACAATTGAACTCAATGGACTTCTCTACTAGCAGCAGTACAAGGATCCAGGACAATCCAGAGAAAGATTTCTAACTCATGCTGCTGAGTTGTGTTGTAAATATATAGAAATGCTGATGATTTATATGTTTTTTTTTTGTATCCTACAACTTTGCTAAAGTTGTTGATTATTTCCTCTAGCTTTTAAGTTCATTCTCTAGGATTTTTTAAGTATACCATGTAAGGATGGGATTTGTGCAAGGGGGATGGGACCAAAGGAGCCAGAGAAGGCAGTTACTGACAGTTGCTGACAGTTGAGACCAAAGAGGATTTTGGGAGGGAGGAGGGGTCTTTGGGCAGAGGACTGAGAAGAGGGAGGAGGAGGACAACCCAGCTTGGATCCAATCCTGAGGGCTTCCTGAGGATCTTTCTTTTGGAAATTGAAATCCTGATTTCCTGATCAAAGCCCTTTCATCCCAACTCACCCATCAAGACTTCAACCATCAAGACAGCTAAGTTTTTGGACTCCATTTTGGGAGCAATCTCTTAGTTTCCTTCACCCATTATCCAACCTTGCTGAGAGACCCCTCTTAGTAAAAACTTACAATTATAGAAAAGGATAGAAACAGAAAAATAGAAATAGAAATAGAAGGAGAAGGGGCGAGGGGAGAAGCTTAGGAGTGGGAACCACTAAGGTTCCCACCTAAGTGATGGACTCCATAGGAATAGGGAAGAGGCCACCCCAAAATCCCTCTGCCCTTCACCCCTTTCCCCAATCCCTGATTTGTGAATAATAAAAAGCCATCCAACAGTTAGATAGCATTCCAGAGTGCCTGAGAGACAACAAGGGAGAGGGGAACCACAACTTGGTCTGGCTGCCTCCATCTTGAAGCCGGACCACCTGCTGTGAATTTAACTGATTGGGGGAGGTTTGTGTGAACCCCATCCATATTCAGGATTGAATTGGGGTACCACATACCTCCTCTTATAAGGAAGACTTGCCCCCAGCTCCTGTGTAGTGGCACAACCATCCAGGTCATCCAGTTTTGGGGTGACACCCCCTTGAAGTCTCCCAGTGTATATTTAGCCCCAGGGGAGTGCTGGAAGAGAGACTCACCATACAGACTTTATCTCCCTTCTATCAAATATTCATGTCTGGCCTTTAAATTGTTACAGTTTTTGGCAGAGCCAACTTAGGTAAAGTGCCTAAATAATTTTGGGGAAAGGGGGGGAAGCCTCTGTTTGAACCAGATAGCAGCCATTTTTCTCCTATCTACAGCATTAGCAAAGGGGACAAATTTAGACAAGCAAAGAAAATTTAAAGGCACAGTACCATAGAAATTTTACATACAAACAGGTACAATGGATACATCAATGGGAAAAAAAAACAATTTTTACCATGATGGGAATCCTTACATTACTCTACAACTTTATATAATGGGAATCATAGACATATATGATTCCTGCCAATGGTTGAAGCTAGAAATAGGTCCCTTTGTTCGTCTGGATTTGTTTTTATGTCCCCTTGAGGAGTCCTTTATGCTCTTCTGCCTTGGAACCAGTACAGAGTATTGATTCTAAGATGGAAATTAAAGGTTTAAAAAAAACATACATACATGCAGTCATTTTGAGGGAGGGAGGCATGGGCAACAGGACAGGGCACTGAGGAATAATCTCCTGTAGAAGATAGGCCTTGAGTTGAATCTTTACAGAAACTAGTGATCACAAGGGGCATATTGGGGAGGGAGTACATTCCCACTATGGGGGACAGTTAGTGCAAAGGAAGGAGATGGAAAATGAAGTACCATGTCTGAAGAACATCAGGGAGTTTTTAAAAAAATGTTTATATTTTTTATTTTTTAGAAAAATTTTCCATGGTCCCATGATTCATGTTCTTACTTTCCCCTTCACCGCCCCCAATACCCCCCCCCCCCCCGCCCATAGCCAACACGCAAATCAGGGAGTTTTGTTTGGTCTAATTATTAATTATGTGGAGGTCAGGATTGTGTAATGAGCTTGATTAGGGGCTAGGTTGTAAAATGCCACATTGAAGAGTTTTTATTTGATCCTAGAGATAATAGGGATCTATTAGAGTTATTAAGTAGGGGAATGGCAAAGTCAGAAATATGCTTTAGGAAAATCAGTTATGACTGTAGAATGGATTATTGTGGAGAGAAATTCATGGCATAGAGACAAATTAAGAAGCTATTGCCTCCCATTTAGGGCTTTATGATGGACTTAACCAAGATGGTGACTATGTGAAGGGAAAGAAGGGGATGTTATGGAAGAGATGTTGGGTGGCACAAATGATAAGACTTGGTCATTTATTAGATAAGTTAACATTTGGTAGTTGCTATTATTATCACCATTTTGCAGATGAGGAAACTGAGATGAAAAGAGGTCAAAAGAACTGTCCAGGGTCATAGATCTAGGAAATGTTTGAGCATAATTTGATTTCTTGATTCTAAAATCCAACAGTATAAAGTAAACAGTATAACAATAAAGTCCTACCTTGCTGAATATATGAGGTAAGTGAGAGTGAGAAGTTAAGGATGGATTCCTATAGCTTGACTATACATATTTTTTCTTTTTTTTTTCTTACTTTTGGATAATGTGGAGAATATTAGGGAAAAGGAGGCATTAGTAATAGTGATAGTAATAAAAAAATCATAACATTTTTTTAAAAATACACACAAGAGACAGGAAGGAACTATAAATAGCAAGATAGCTTTGAAAGTAACATCATGTCTTTATTATATACTTTTTTTTAAAAAAGCAGCTCGTTTAAAAGGGAAATTCATTCTTTCAGTTTAAATCCACTTTTTGTTTTTTTTTTTGTGGGTATGAAAATGCTCTGTGTTTATATATATATATATATATATAAATATATATATATATAAGTGTATAAATTCAGAATAAAAAAATTAAAAATAAAAACAAGCAATTATCTAGTGACTATGATGTCCTAGACACTGTGCTACATATTAGATATTGAAATGCTAAAGTAAGAATTCTTGGCTTCAAGTTGCTTATATTATGTTAGAGGCTACAGCATGTTCATAGTAATACTTATAGTACAAATGTAAAATAAATGTAAATTATAGGGAGGAAATTAACAACTATGGGAATCAAGATACCCTCTTAAAGGAAGAGACTCTAGAGCTGAGACTTGAAGAACAAGGGGTTCCAAGAGGTAGAGGTGGGGAGTGAGAACATGGGAGACAGTCTATGTAAAAATATAGAGGTAAAAGAGAAGTAAACAAGCATTTAATAAATGCCTACTAAATGCCAAACACTGTGCTAGAGGCTTTACAAATGTTATCTCATTTAATTCTTGCAATGATTCAGAAAGGTAGGTTTTATTATTCCTATTTTACAACTGAGGAAACTGAGGTAGATAGAGGTTAATTGACTTGTCGAGGGTCACACAGAAGATAAGTGTCTGAAGATGGATTTGAACTGAGTTCTTCCAGACTTTAATCATTGTACTACCTAGCTACTAGCTTATTCATAAAGGAGAATAATGTATCATCCATCTGGACCTAGAACCAATTTATAAAGTTTTAAATGGTAAATAGAGGAATTTTTGTTATCTCTCAAAAACAATGGAGAGGAGAATCATTGAAGTTTCCTAAGCAGGAAAATGACATAGACATAACTGAGCTTTAGGAATATCAGATTGGCAGCTATTTGGAAAAAAGACTGGAGAAGAGAAAGAGTAGATGAAGTAAGAGCAATTAAATCTATTGTAATACTCAAGCCAAAGGATTATTAGATCATGGTTTAGTACGGTTGTGATGTGAGTAGAAAGAAAGGGAAAGATATGAGAGATGTTAAGAAGTCGAACTATTAGTCTTTGCAACTGATATGTGGCATTTGGGAGAGGATAAAAAGTAGAATATGACTGAATTTGAGAACCCACATGACTGAAAAGATGACGGTTCATGTGAATGAAACAAAGAAGGTAGGAGAAGGAGGAGTTCACTTAAAGGAAAGATTATTCATTCTCTGTTGTTTGCTTTGGAGGAGATGTGCTGGGTGAGAAAGGCAAAAATACCTTCTTTCACTCTGCCATTGTGGACTCTGCCCCCATGAATTCTTTTTTGGATATGTTGAGTTTGATATATTTATGAGACATGCAATGGAGATGTAAAGCAGTTAGCTGATGATGGGAACCTGGAATTCTTGAAAGAGATGAGGGCTGGATATGCAGATTTTGGTGTCATTTGCATAGATATGATAACTGAATTTGAAAGAGTTGAGAAGAATTGCATTTATAAATTTTGATGGAAACAGGATTGAGCCAGGACTAAGATCTTGATATTTTAATGAGTTTTATTTTTTGGAGAGAAGACCTGCCTGTACTTAATGGGACTTCTTCCTTTCCTTTTGATCACAAAACATGCATAGAAAGACCCCCAATTCCAGACCAGCAATAGAGCAGGCATAACAGACTAGTAATTTATAGAATTTAATACTTTTTTCAATAAATTCTATATCTACTATAAATAAGAGTTATGTCAGATATTTCCTGTTGTTATTAGAAGAAATTTTAATTCCCAGTTGTGGATTATTGCCTTCTTAGAAGGAAGTAGCATGATTTACAGTAAAGAAGATTGGATAGGAGTCAGGAAATTTGTGCTCTCATCCCAGTTATATGACCCTGGACAAATCACTTACCTTTTTAGTCTTGAGTTTTCTGATCTTCAATATAGTAGGTAGGGAAAAAAAGTTCAGATAGTTTTGTAGATAGAAGTCCACATATAAAATCTATAGAGAACTTTTTTAAAATCTATAAGAATATGAGACATTCCACAATTGATAAATCATCAAAAGATATGAAAAGATGGTGGGAGGAGATGAAAGGAATAAGTCAATTGGATATTTTAATGTAACTAATGAACAAATACATTTTTCAAAGGGAAAGAAAAAATAAAAGAATTAGGGAATGACTGAAGGGCTAAGCTTCTAGGGGAAAAGAATGGGTAGAAGGAAGACTTTGGTAAGGAGAGAACACCTTAACTTTTGAAAGAGAAAATGGAGAGGATTCGTGGGCGGGGGGGGGGGGGTAAACAGCAGAAAGATGAGAAGTCATAAAATAGAACAGAACATTGTTTAAATGCTTAACCACAGTGTCCAGGCTAAAAGGGACAGAGCAAAGTCAGGACAAAGGGTTACATTGAATATTGCAATGAAGAGAATGGTATTTATGGGGAACAAGGCAGTGGAGAAAGGGGATTTCAGAGCTCAAAAATGACACGGAATAGTTTTGGGTGATGATTAGATTTAAGATGAAACTCCTTTGTGAGTGGATGAGATACCCCTAGAGGTAGAGGAGCTTAGAATGTTGATGAACTGGGAGGTTGGTGTTTACAAAGGATCATCCAGAAGAATATTGAAGACATCAATAATGAAGGCAAGGGTAGAAATGGACAAGAATGTTGTGAGCAAGATACTGAATTAATCGTGCAAGGATAAGTGACCCAGATATTACATTTACCATTTTCTCGTCATATAGTAACATTCTCAGTCTTTACAATCTTTCCAATTGACAGTGCCTAGAAAGAGCTGTAGTAGATAAAGTGCTGATCTTGGAGTCAGGAAAACCTGAATTCAAATTTGACTACAGAAATTTATTAGCTGTGTGACACTGGACAAGTCACTTAGCCTCTGTCTACATAGGTTTCTTCAGCTTTAAGACAGGGTTAATACAAGTGATTACCACCCAGATTTGTTTTGAGGATCAAATGATATATTTGTAAAGCACAACACAGTCTCTGGAACATAGTAGGCACTTAATGAATACTTGTTTCCTTCCTTTTTCAAATACCCAAGTCAACTGTGTGACTTGAACTCATCAAGGGTTCCAATGTAGGTTTAAAAAAATTACTTTGCTAATTTTGAATAACAACTCCTTACTAGTTAATTAAAAGTCACCTAGGTCTTTTAGGTAAAGTTTAAAGGATCACTTGTTGAGGATTATCTTAGAAGAAATTCTTAGATCCAGGATGTAGTACATGCTATCTGAGATCTCTTCCAGCTCTCAAGTTCAACATTTCAGTGAGGAGCTGGAATTTGGGAGCAGGCATGGCATCTTTATAAGACCAGGGGAAGACAAAGAGCCACAATTATACCAACCACATCAATTCTCCTTTTTCAGTAATGTAAAATGGCAGAGAGCCCGGAGAATTTGAATAAGTGTATGTGGGGAGATGAGAGGAAAGGCAAAAGACATTGATTTCACCTTCCATAGAAACCTCATAACAACATATATCTGAGTAAAAAGACTTAGACATATTCAAAGCATGCTCCTGTAGTTCATGAGTTAACATAAGATCTCTAAGTATTAAATCAATACTGTGATACCCATTTTGCAACAAGGACACAGAAGTACATAGGGGTAATGTGATATATGTCTAGGATTCCTTGAGTCCACGATGAGAAATCAAGCTTTTTCCCCTTCTCCTAGCTTCCTTATGTCTGACTCATTGATTAACATGGGACTCTTTTGTTAGGAAACAGGGCAGACATCCAAGTTTGCCTTTTCTAAGAGATCAATAAGTAACAGCTATTGTCTGTTCTCTTTTTCTACCTGTGGGTAAACGTGCTATTTAAAATATCTACTGCAATTTCTTGTCACTTCCTCAATGCATTTTGATTTGTGGCAAGCTATTCTGTAGCCTTTTGTGTGTTCTGATGGAGAGATTATCTTTCTTTCCCTCTTCATATCTTCTAGATGTGAGTTCACTTTTTGCGCATCAGAGAAGCAGAGGAGACAGTGAACAACTAGGAGCTCCGTGTTGATGGTGTTTTTCACTAGTCAGGGGAATGTAGCAGATGTCTCTCCTAGTGTTTCTACTCATCACTCATTCTTCATCTCTGGATCATCTTCATCCATCCTTAGTCTCTGAGGACCCATTGAGGAGCTGAAGCATGAAGTGAAGGCTAAGCACCTAATGGATCAGGAGGTGGAAGAGGAGAGGATTGCTGGTAGGAGATCCATTCCTGGGGTCACTGGGCTGCCAAGACCGTCTAAAACATCTTTCTACCATTACTAAAGGACCATGATAAGTGGCTAGAAGTTTTGATCTTAAAATTGCAGCCAAATAAGATTGAATATTCCAGACACCATGTTAATAATCCTGACCTCAACAAGGTCATATGCTTTCCTCAGTGTTCTCCCTACTTTTTACTCACAATGGCCAGTATCATATGTAGTCTACTCCAGAGAAACTATTTTCAAAGTAATTCAAGTTTTCTTAGTGCTTCTTTGAGACTCTATGGCTGCCCTGTTGTATACACATGACCATTAAACTAAGGAGAAAAACAGTTAACCAATCAATGAAGAGGTACTATTTTTTTTATCTTTAAATTTTTTATTTTTTAGAAAATTTTCTATGGTTACATGGTTCATGTTCTTTCTCTCCCCTCCATCCCCCTTACTCCCCTCCCCCATAGCTGATACATATTTCCACTGAGTTTTACATGTGTTACTGATCAAGACCTATTTCCATATTATTGATAGTTGTACTGGGGTGGTGTTTAGAGTTTAATTCCCAAATCATATCTGCATCAACTTATGTGTTCAAGCAGTTGCTTTTCTTCTGTGTTTCTACTCCAACAGTTTTTTCTCTGAATGTGGGTAGCGTTTTTTTCCATAAGTCCCTCAGAATTGTCCTGGATCATTGCATCACCCCTTGTAGAGAAGGCCATTACATTCAGTATTTACCATAGTGTATTCTTCTGGCTCTGCTCCTTTCACTCTGCTTCAATTCCTAGAGATTGTTCCAGTTCACATGGAATTCCTCCAGTTTGTTATTCCTTTGAGCACAATAGTATTCCATCACCAGCAGGTATCACAACTTATTCATCCATTTCCCAATTGAAGGGCATACCCTTGTTTTCCAGTTTTTTGCCACCACAAAGAGTGTGGCTATAAATATTTTTGTACAAGTCTTTCTCCTTATGATCTCTTTGGGGTATAAACCCAGCAGTGGTATGGCTGGATCAAAGGGCAGGCAGTCTGTTAGAGCTCTTTGGGCATAATTCCAAATTGCCATCCAGAATTGTTGGATCATTTCACAACTCTACCAGCAATGCATTAATGTCCCAATTTTGTGTTAGTCACTATTTTAAGCTCTGGAGAAACAATGTCAGAAGTCAAATGGTCCTTGCTATCAGATAATTCAGAATGCTCACAGAGATGTATCTCTAGCCTTGACTTTACTATATATTACTTTCCAATCACCCAATTCTTTGATCTTTCCTTTCAGAATCCTGTTAATGTCCCTATTTTTCACCTCATAGCCTACTCCTAGAATCAAGAAATCCTTGTGAGTTTCTAGTTCAAATAATGTCTCAATATTTTTCAAGCAAAATATACCGCATTTGGTCAATAGACCTGTGTGGTAATATCCAATAACCAAAGGAAAAAATGTCATTATCTAAATAATTTGGACAAAATTTAGTAATATAAATCATCAACAATTGCTACTGTTAGTAAGCAGATTTTTGCAAGGCAAATATTCAAAAGGAAATCCCAGGTATAATAATCACAATATCATATTACTTGTATATCATATAAGCGATTGTACAGCAATCTTCACTTTGGAATTATCAAATAAAAAGCATTAATATTTATATGCAATAGGTTAGAGAAAGGTAAAAATAGTGGAAACTGGCTCTCAAATTATTCATAAAAGAGAATTAAAAATAAAGAAATGAGAAATGTTTAAGAAGGAATACAGAAAAAATAGCATTTAAAACAAAGAAGCTCTAAATAGCTTCAATGAAGAAACAAGGTATAATTACAGGAATTGAAGTATATTTCAAAAGACAATCAGATGTCGAACTCAAGAGGAGAAAATGAAGAAAAAATTCATCAATATATAATTGTAGAATGTTCAATAACCAATTGTTATTTTTAATGAAGAAGCCTGGCTAACTGTAACTAAATTTAAGTTTCAAAAGAAAAATAAAATATAGAAAATGCAAATTCATAAACAAAACAAAAAAATCAATATTAAAATTCTCACGATGCAGGTTAATAAATAAACAAGTAATGATGGAGATAGTGCCACGTTAGAGAAATTAAGAATTTTAAACATTACAAATAGAAAAAATTATAGAGTGAGATTCCTACTTTTGACATAGCAGAATTGCTGGGTTACAGCATGCATGACTCTCTCTTAAAGTCTTTACTCTCCTCCCTTTCATCCTGCCTTTCATTCAGCTCTCTTCATTTTCTCTCTCACCTTTTCCCCCCATATACAGTCTGTTGTCAAGTCCTGTCTTATCCTCTTGTTCATAATCACTGTTATATGCTCCTTTCTCCCTCTGACATTAACACTACGTGAGTGCAAATCCTCATCCCAGGACTATTGCAATAGTCTGCTGGTTAGTATGGCTACCTTGAGTCTCACTCTACTAAAGTCTGTCCTACACTGAGCTATCAAATTAAATTCCAGTGGTTCTGATCACTTCTAGGATCAAATATAAAATCCTCTGACATTCCAAGCTCCTTACAACCCTTATAATCTTCTCTCCCATACTCTGTAAACTATCAATTCTAACCTACTTGCTTCTCCTTGAACAAGACACTTCATCTCTAGACTCTGGGCATTTTTATTGGCTGTCACCCATTCCTGGAATACTCTCCCACCTCATCTTGCCTTTTGACTTCCCTAGCTTTGTGCAAACTTTAGATAAAATCCCTTCTACAAGAGGCATTTCCTAATGTTTCTTAATTCTGGTGCCTTCTCTTTATTGAATATTTCCGATTTATCCTATACATACCTTGTTTGCAAATAATGTATATATTGTTTCCCCATTAGACGGTGAGCTCCTTGAGAACAAGAGATATCTTTTACTCTTATTTGTATCCCCCATGGGTTAGCCCAGTTCCTGAAATAGAGCAGGTACATAATATATGCTTATTGACTGACCTTGAAAATATAGAATGAAAGTAAAATGAATAAAATGCTTCTAGTCTCCCATGCAATCTGTTTTTTTTCTCCCTTGTCCCCTACTGCAAAAACAAACTCAAGATGACATTAAAATCACATTATCTAGTACCATTGCTAAAAATGCAAATAAGGAGTAAGTAAACATTTAAATAGTAAAGAAAGTAGTGAACTTTAATACCTTTCCTTGTTGTAGGAAGCAGCACAAGGGAGAAACAGTGGAATAGATATTCTTTAGCTTCAGAGTTGCAGCCATTTTTCTGTCCCTCTCTAATTTATTCTCTTCAAATAAAGAGCTGTGAGCTAGGGGAAGTCAAAAGTCACAAGTCTTAGAGTCAGCCTCCTGAAAGAGTATTCCATCTGCCACACTGCTGATGCCACTGTGGCTGCAATTTCTCTGTCTTTCAGTCTCTATCGTTCTGTCTCTGTCTCCAATTCTGGATCATATTCTTTTCTCCTCCCTGGAGAGATTTAAAAAACCACCACTGCATTGGAAAGCTATGCCTTCTAGTTCTCTGCATCTCTTAAAACAACAAGTCTCCCTCTGCCCCTTCTAGTATAAGCTGATCACTTGAAATATCATCATGTTTTTTAATTTAACCTATTATAATCAACATCTTCCCACTCCATTCATTCTCTTCTCCCCTTTGATTGGAGTGCTAAAGGAATTACCACTTGACTCTTCTCAAAGCTCTCTTTTATAGATGGCAAAATCTGGTCTTTTCAGGCATCTCTCTACTTAGCATCTGCAGCTTTTCTTGGTTTGAACTTCACAAAATAAGATGTCCTTTCACTGGGTACCCCTTGGTGTTCTCCTCTTGCCTCCTCCTCACTTTTTCCTAGTTTTTTTCCTTTTGTGTATTATCTTCTGCTATTATGTTGAAAGGTCTTTAAGGGCAGGGACCATTTTTCTTTCTCTTATTTTTATCTCCAGCCCTCCTCTGAAGTGGAGCTTAATAAATGTTTATTGAATTGAATTGAAAAATTCAACTACAAGAATTTTTAGCTGCATAGTCTTCTTTACAAGGCAATCAATGCATGTCTTGTTCTTTTTATTTTATTTTTATTTTCAAATTAATTAATTAATTTATTCCCTACTCCATTCCCTTTCCAGAGTCAACAAGCGATTCCAATGGGTTATACATGTGTAATTATTCAAAATCTATTTCCATATTATTCATATTTGCAATATAGTGATCATTTAAAGTCAAAATCCCCAATCATAGCCCCACTGAACCATGTGATCAAGCATATGTTTTTCTTCTGGCTTTCTACTCACACATTTCTTTTTCTGGATGTGGATAGCATTCTTTCTCCTAAATCCCTCTGGGTTGTCCTGGATCATTGCATTGTTACTAATAGAGAAGTGCATTACATTTGATTATACCACTCTGAATCAGTTTCTGTGTACAATGCTCTCCTGGTCCTGCTCCTTTTGCTCTGTATCAATTCCTGGAGGTCTTTCCAGTTCATTATTCCTTTTAGCACAATAGTATTCCATTACCATCAGATACCACAATTTGTTCATCCATTCACCCCAAAATGGACACCCCTTCATTTTCCAGTTTTTTGCCACCCACTACAAAGAGCAAGGCTATAAATATTTTTGTACGTGTATTTTTTCTTATTATGCAAGCCTTGTTCTATAAATTGTTATACCAAAAATAATGAATCAGCCAATATTTAGGGTCCTAGAATTTATCAGATGAAAGGACCTTAGAAATGATCTAGTCTAACCCTCTCATTTTACAAATAAAGAAACAGAAGTCAAGGTATATTTAAGTGACTTGCTCCTTTAAAAAGTAGGAAATATGAAAATTAGGAATTAAACTCGGGTCTTCTCACTCCATCACATGACTGAAATTATTGGTTACAATGTCCTTTCCATTATACAAACTGATTTTCTTAATTTCAAACTATCTGCAAATTGATACCATGAAATTCTGAAAAAAAATTGTATGTAGGCATACTCATTCTAATATTGTTATTTGTTCTGCAAGAACATGACATTATATGGAAATAGCATTACAGATAACAGTTAATTCCATATACAAAAAATGTTCTGAATTAGTGATTGGCCAAACAATGTTAAAGAAAAGTTTCATAATCTTATGATGGAGGTTTATTATAAAATATGAAAACTTCATTGTAAAACAACATTAATAAAGGCAATTATGAATGAGGTCATGTAAGGGATATTTCTGTTTTCCTTTTTTTCCATTTTTACCTAAACAACTAGAAACATGTTAGAAAAAGTACATAAAATTATGATTAAAATGACCAAACCAACAAGACATAAAAAGTATTATTATCCTCGTGGTCTACTATACTTGGATGATGTCTAAAAATTCCTAAATCTTTAGAAGATATTCAATTAATTCAACTTAATTAAATAAGTCCTTGAGTACACAATACATATAGGGAATTATCTCAGGCATAGGGGGTATGAATACTAAAAGGGAGGTATTGACTACTTATAAGGAGTACACTATGGGAAACACCATTTAGTCAGATAAACACATATATACAAACATATAAGATATGTGCAAAATAAATTGAAAATGATTTTTTGGAGGCACTAACACTCGGAGAGATTGGAAAAAAGCTTGTAGTAGATGAAATTTGAGCTGTCTTGAATATCAGTGGTAGGTATTCCAAGAAGAAGAGATGAAAAAGTCTGGCATTCTAGGCAGGGAGGGCTAAAAGCTTATGAAAAGACAAGAAGGTAGGAGATGACATGTTGCCTGGAAGGAGATAGAAAAATATGATAAAAGTCTGTAAAGATAAGTTAGAACCAGATTTTGAGGAACTTGAACACCAGAGGAGCTTTTATTTTATCCCAGAGGTAAAAAGTTACCACTGAGGTTTCCTTGAGCAAAGGACTAATGTGGTCAGAATTTTTGCTTTAGGAATATTTAATTATCAGTTGTAGGGAGGATGGTTTAGAAATGGGAGAGACCATGGATAGGGAGACCAATTAGGAAGCTAATGCACTAGTCCAAGTAAGAGCCTCTGAGGAGCCAAACTATGTGAGTCAAAAGAAAGAGATGGATGTGAGAGATATTGTGGAGATAGAATTGATGACTATAGGAATCCCATGCTCTTAGAGGAAATAGGGAGAGGAGAGAGGGGGGAGGAGAAAGAGAGAGAGAGAGAGAGAGAGAGATTGATTTTGAATCTCAAGGTAAAATTTCAAAGCTGATTTCCTAGTTTCTGCATTCAAAAGGAAGTGTGTGCGTATATCAGAGGAAGGAGAAATATGTAGAAAATATATAGAGCTTTTACTAAGAAGGGAAAACTTTGTTCTAGAGATGGGACCTTAAGTTCATTGCCTGGACTTGCTACTGAGGAAATAAAGACTGAGAGTAATAATGATTTTTTTATCAGTTAATTTTTAATTAACATTTTTGTGTTCAATGCAAATCAATTCCATAATATACTGTAAATTAAATGCCAAGGACACTAATACAATATACAAAAACTCCAAGCCAAGTATGGCATATACAAAATTGACCATAGTTATGTTCATTCATAAACATATATTGCAAACTAAGGTAATTTTTGTATTGAGGTATTCCTGGGTTGGCTACTGACAGCTTTACTTTGTTATGAAATTAGGACAACCATATTTACTGTAGATTTAAGAAACAATATGTGACCATATGAACCAAAAAAGGCATGTTTAAAAAAGGTTTTAATAGTGAATTGGCTTTAGGCTTAATTCTAGGGTCCATTAATTGAAAAGTATAAGTTTTGGTCTTCTTTGATCTTTGGTCTCCAAGTACAATAATTTAAAAGAACAGGAGTGCATGTAGTATTTCCTAGGAGCCAAAGTATCCCAATAGTTTCTTAATAATTTCCACACCTGCTTGCATAGTCCTTAGGGTTAATTTTAGCTTTTTCTATTTCTCTTTGAGAGATAAATAAATATAACTAAAAGAAATTAATTTCCTTCTGGCTTTTCCACATAAAAAGGTTACTGACTCCAAATGAATGGACAAGTAGCTATTTGCAAGGTGGAATGACCAATCTAGAGGGATTTACTTAGCATTCATGCTAATCCGTGATGCCATATCTTCTGTATTTCCCTGTAGAATGAGAATAATTTTTCAACACATATATAAATTCACACATTCATTCCCTGTGTAAAGCAATTCCCTGTCTGCATTAGGTTAAAATGTTCTCAATATCATGAGGTTACTCTTTTGGAATATCAGTTAATTTCCCTCTTTCTGGTCATAGATGGCTTCTCCACCTCTCTCTCTCTCTCTCTCTCTCTCTCTCTCTCTCTCTCTCTCTCTCTCTCCTTTTCTCCTCTTCTACCTCTCTGTCATTCTTTTTCTCTTTCTCAGCTTCTCATTCCTCCCCTTTCTCTCACACTTCTTTCCCTTTCCCCCACCCTTCTTTCTCTCCCCCTTCCTTGTGATGGGAAGCACTCCCCAGATCCTCTATGGAAGGAAGGAACCTGGGCAGATGCCTTTTAATTTCCTACCTGGCTGCAGGACTTCATTATATCCCATACATGATACCTTTCCCCCTCTTCCTCCCACCCACACCTCACTTTTTTTGCTTCTTTGTGTGTCTTGTCTTATTGCATTAGATTGTGAGCTCCTTGAGGGAAGGAACTGTCTTTTGCCTTTCTTTGTATCCCTCTTGCTTAGCATAGTGCTTAGAGAGTAGAAAGTGCAACCAAATGAAATACTATAAAAAAAGAAGAAAAGAGAGCCCAGCCAGAGCCTTGGGAGCATTTACAGTTAGTGATATGGATGAAGATCAACAAAGTAGGCAGATGAATGTCCAGAGGGCTAGGAGGAGAAGCAGGAGAAAGCAGAATCACAAAAATTTAGAGAGAAGACAATAAGGAGAAGAGAATGTCTGTCTGTGTCAGAGGTGGCAGAGAAGTTAATAAGAAAGAGGAGTCCTGAAAAAGGCCATTGAATTTAGCCTCTATGAAATTAGTGGTAACTTTGGAGAGAATAATTTCAATTGAATGATGAGTGAAGAGACTGGAAATAGGGAAATCAGGCAAGATTGAACCACAATCTCTGACTGTCTTGAAGGTCTATACTATGTTAAAAAACAAGAAGCAATGTCCTTTAGCCACATATTCCAGAATTTGCCATATTAGTTCTGTTGGTTCTAATATCTCCTTCAACAAAAGAATCTATTTGAGATTGCTGCCTTCTGCCTCCTACCATTTCCATCTCCCTTCTAACCCAAGTGGGCCTGTTTTCTTGCCTGTGAAAACTGTTCTATCTACTGTTTCCCTGTCACATATTGAATTATATTTCATTAAAAACTACAGAACAGAAGATGTAGTTTACCTGGCGGCTAGACTGTCTAGGTTCTCTCACATTTCACAGTGCTATTTCAAGAGTTCTCATTTCTCAGTTATTGGGCCTCCAGAACTCCCTTATCTCTCACATTTCATAGTGCTATTTCAAGGGTTCTTATTTCTCAGTTACTGGACCTCTGAAACTCCCTAATCTGTATGCTTAGTCCCAGTGCCAGAGATAGAATTATCAATTTTATTACTAGGGGGCAATGACACAATGTGTCCTCACACAAAATGTGGTCACACAAAATGAGGTCACACAAAGTGTGACCTCAAATAAACTTTTTAAAAGACAAAATGAATGGAGTAGGTATGGGGAAGTTAGGATATAAGAAACTTTTGGAGGAGAAAATTTTAGCCTTTGCAAATCACTTAATTTTTCTGTGCCTCAGTTTATCTGTAAAATGAAAGGGTTGAACTCAATGGCTTCTAAAAATTCTTTGCAGTTTCAATTTATGATGATAAAAAACAGATCTTAGAAGATGAGCAATCCATTGTTGAGTTGGAAAGGAAGCAGGAAAAAGGTGGCAAGACTGGGCCAAAGAAGAGTTCACTTGGACTATGGCCACAGACAGGAGGAAACATGCCATTTGGCAGCTTCCATTTTTATTTATTCTTACTAAATACATGCTTCTAACAAAGGAATGAAGCACAGTTGTTTTTGTTTTTCATGTTATTGGAGTATGAATGCTATCAAGTAGCCTATAAATTTAGGAGGACTTGGACAAATTTCTAGTTTCCCTGTTCTACTGCCAGCTTTGTCCAGTACCTTGTGGTCCACTCCTATGGCCAACAGAGCAATGGGCACTTCTACCCACTGTCTCCTGGGTATGAGAGGAGAAGCAAGGTGGTCCCAGTATCTTTACTCAGGCAAGGTAAAGTATGTCTGTTTTTGAACACCTAGCTTTCCACTTTGGTTCCCATTCCTTTTCTCTAGATTAAGGATAATATAGGTAATTGGACCCTGCTAAATCTTGGTGAGTCCTGTTTCCCAAAGAACATCATCACACAGCATGCATTTATGTGGTACTTTAAGATTTGTGAAGGACTTTACATTTTTTTATCTCTTTTAATCCTCACAATAATACCTTGGAGGGAAGCAGTGTTGTTTTCTCCATTTTATAAAAGAGGAAATGGAGGTTCAGAAAGCTTAGGTGATCTGTCTAGTAAGGCAGGAACAATGAATTTTGGAGACAGAATTTGACCTCAGATCCCTCTGACTCCAAGTCCAGCATTCTAATCTACTACAGCATCTAGCTACCTTTTTGCTATTTCTCAGTGGCTCATATTTTTCTCATTGCTTTAACTGCTCCCTGGTCTTAGTCTTTGGTAAAACTAAACATTGTGAAGTAGAGAGAGAGAGAGAGGATGCCAACTGCCCATTCTTCTCTTCATGTTAGGTTGGCTTTTCTGGTGAATTTAAAGGAGTAGTACATAGGCAGGTGTGGATGCATCGAGATGTACATCCTTGGAGGGAATACACATCAGAGAGATCTGAGAATTTTCATGAATAAACAAATTTAAGGAACGAATTCCCAAATATAAGATTGATGTTTTATTCAACATTTTTAGCCATGTCCAACTCTTTGTGACCTCATTTGGGTTTTTCTTGGCATCGATACTGGAGTGATTTGCCATTTCCTTTTGCAGCTCATTTTACAGATGAGGAAACTGAGTCAAACAAGAATGAGTGACATTCCCAGGGTTACACAGTAAGTATCTGAGATCAGATTTGAATTTTAGAAGATTAAGGTTTTTGTCTCCAGGTCCAGCACTTCATCTACTGTGCCATCCAGCTGCCACAAGAACAAACTACAAATAAATTATTAGCAATTTGGCTGATTTTTTTTTGAGAACTGACCCAACATGCTGAGAATGAAGCTAGAGGGATGAAAGAAGATAAATAAACTGAGGAATCTGGGGTGGAAAGGAAGAGGGAAATCACTGGGTGGGGAGAAAGTGGTGAGACAAACACATAAAAGGGAAGGTTGGGAGCCACAGTGTACATACTTGTCTCATTTCCTTGCCTAACTTGCCTAATCTTGCTAAGTGAGAGTAATTCCATACATTTTCAACTCTGTCCTTGCAGCCCATCACTGTAACTCTGTAAATTATATTTATTTATGGATATTACATTCCCAGATAAGTTAATTTACTTCTTTCCGCTCTCCATTCTTCCCCTCCTGCTGGGGGTTGTTCCTAGGACTTAAAAGGTGTTTTTTTCCCCTTCCCCCAGAAGAACTAGATGAGCCAGTCAATTATTACAGTTTTCAGCCATTATAGGACTTTTCTTTTCCAGTGGTCAACATTATTTCTGGGAATTAAGTTGTTATTGTGGAGTTATTCCCTCCTTCTGGAGATTTCTTCTCATGTTTCCCATAAAATATCTTCACATATCCTAAAACTTAAAAATTCTGTTTTGAGTATATACTATTTTTATGTAAGATTGTCCTTGGTGGAATGTCTTCTTTCTATTTAATTTTTTATGTTTGGTTTTACTTTATCTTGTACATAACTTGCTGGGCTGATGTGATGAGGAGGAGTTAGTCTACACATGGCTTAGCCATTTCACTAAAGCATATAAAGTTGATTTTTGAACCCACTTTCTGGCCATCTTCCCATAGTCTTATCAATTATCGGATACTATGCCCTGAAGGTTTTAGCTATCTTATCTCCAAAACTTCCAATCCAGTACCTTGCTTTCCTGATTGGTACTACTTCTTCCAGACTATTACTTTAGGAAAGCTCAGTTTGTGCTTAACTTCAAACATTTATTCTCAAGACAATCTCTCCTATTGCCTCTACAATTACCCTTTCTTTCTCATTCCCCCTCTATTTCTGAAACCAGAGACTGTGATTTAATCAACTTTGCATTTGTTCCTAGGTAGGATATTTCAATCTTTTCCCTCTTTGACTCATTCACCATCCTTTAACTGTTCTAGATCAGAGTACCCATTTCTCACCACCACTCACTCCCCTGTATGTATGTATTTTGTACCTTCATTTCCATTATATTGTAAGCTTTTTTTTTTAATGAGGACTGTATTTTATGTTTGTATCCTTAGTGCTTAGCACCAAGTAAACCCTAGTAAGTACTTTTATTCATTAGTTCACCTTATTAAGTTAAATCTTGGATTTGGTCCAATGTTTTAGGCTGTCTCAATATAAAGGGGGAAAATTATGGTTTTGGTTGGACTAAATGTTAAAAGGTATGGTCACCAAGAATTGAATAAATATAAATTCTAAAATGATCTTAGCAGTTTATTTATAAAATATAGGAGAGAGTGAAAGCAGAGAAATGAGAAGAGGGTAAAGTAAGAGATCTAGCTTAACAAACTAGATTATGCATTCAAGTCTTGGCTTTACTCTGGCAGGGCTTCAGAGGTCCCAGTCAGAGAGCCTAAAAGTCAGTTAACAAGGGTTTAGCCACAAGGTCTCCTCCTAATCAAGAGCCCCTCCAGAGGCTAGTACCTCCAGAGAAGCTAAGGGAGTCAGTCTTTTTCACTTACCACATGTAGTTCTAAGGGAGAGATTTAAAAACTGTCTAACCAAGTACAAGGTCCCAGCCAGAGCTCCTCCAGGTCTAGTTCTAGGTCAAAGAGAGCGAGGCCCAGGAGTTCTTTCTTTTTATCCAGGCCATGTCTTTCGTCACTTCCTGTGCCTTCCTCTCATTTCATGTGTACCAATTATAGCAAAAGCTTTGTTTAGAAGACTGCCCAGGAAGTAGTCAGTCAATTCTTGCACACATGGGTTATAGACCTCCCTCTCTTGAGAATTAAGTGATGGTGTTTAAATCTTGAAATAAGCAGGATAGATTAATCCTATCTTCACACCAACCTAGTTAGATCATAACTCAGTTATCCAATGTATCAAGCTAATATTCCTAGCTTTTTATCAACTACAAATTTGATAAGCATAAAGCCTAGAATATACTGGATAATTAATGTTTAACAAAGTAAGGAAGTGCATACAACATACTTTTAAGTTTAATTAACATTATTGACATTTTCTCTTTTAATTCTTTAAGTCTAAGTAATCAACAAAACAATGGAAAGCTTTAATTTGCAGGAGTTGCTGGTTTCTGAGGTTTAACTATTCACTCTGAAAATTTGACAATTGGCTCTTGTAAGCACATATAAGCCAGCTCCACCATACCACTAATTAAGGCTTTATCCAAATCAATGATAAAATAATACTAAACTATAAAGGACCATGTGCAGATTCCAAAAGTCAGTCATAAAAGAATTCCTCCAAGTTTATATTGTAAAGGTTAAATTTAGTGGTTGGACTTAAATCATATGAAATAAAGTGGTCACTGAAGTTATTGTATCTCAGAAGTTTATTTACAAAATAGAGGGGAAACAATAAAGTAGAGAAATGTGAGAGAGGTTAGAGAAAATACCTATACTAGTCCTTAGCCAGGAGGGCCAGTAGTGAGTAACTACAAGGACTCCTCTAAGATGGAAGCTAGTCTCTTAGGAAACTCAGAAGGAGTCAGCTCTTTTCACTCACCCAGTGAAGTAGTCCAGGGGTCAGAATCTAAGTTGAAGCCATGATCAAGCTGCTGTCTCCAGTGAAGTTCCCACAAAGACTATCTCCAAGAGATACTCTCCACCAGACTCAACTTCACTAAACTGCCCCCAGCCCAAGGATTTCACGGCTTTTATGGTGGTTTCCTGTCTCTGTCCCTTTTCACAGGGGCCAATCACAGTCTTCAAATTGTCCAGCACTGCCTAGGGGCAGTGTCTTTGGGATTGATGTCTCATCTTTAAAGTTGTTAACACTCCTCCTAGGAGTCACACATTTCTGAGTGTGTGAGCTCCCAAAAGAATTCAAAAGTCTCTGGATGTTTGAGCTAGAAAAAAGGGTGGAGCTCTCCAAGCATCTTACTGGCCTTCTACCCAGCACCAAGCAGAGTATGAATTCACCAAGTGTTCTGGAACTCCTCCACCCAGGTCAAGTTTGTGTTGATTCAATCCAAATGTAGACAAAGGAGGGTTAATCCTGTCCTCACAATCTAGTGAGGTACTAAGTAGGGGTACTTAAGTTATTGTTAACCAAAGCTTTAACTCCAACTAGGCAAAGAGAACAAAGGATTCCCTTTGTAAACTCAGAATAGAAGAGAACCAAGAATTTCCTTTCACAACATGGACCTATTTAATAACTACTCTTGGATTTGGCCATTTCATTTGTCCTCAGTCCACCCAATTCTATTATCCTCTATACTCCATTTCTCCATATTATTCACAATTTGAAAGATTTAAAAAGACAATTTGAAGGACTTCATCAAATACTTTGCTAAAGTGTAGTTAAATTATATTTATAGCTATGAGCCTGATCTAATATTTCCATATGGTAAACTATAAAGATACATATCTAGTATCCCTGTTAAAAAAAGAAAATAAGATTTATCTGGAATGATTGGTTCTTAATAATATAATGGTATCTCTTAAAGTAACCAGTGAGTACTTTTAATAATGATTTCTAGATTTTTCCCTTCAGAAATTAGTCAATCTCACTGGCCTCTATCTTTTTCTTGAAGATTAGAACAAAATTTGCCTTCTCCAAAGCTTTAGCATCATTTCTGCTCTTGGATGTTTTAAAGATAATTATTGGTTTGCAGCCACATTCATCAACCCTTTCATTACTCAGAGTTCATCTGAACCCCATGACTTGAACCCATAAGGGCAACTAAGCTCTTACCATTTCCTTATTTTTCTTATTACCAAATCCCTGTCAGCCATTTTCCTTCAGTATGCTAAAGTGGGCATTCCCTTCTCTTTAAGGGCAAAAGTTCACTACAAGAAGGATATGCAGGGACTATTACTCACTTATATTACCTTTTCACCAAGGAACTCACCAAGAAAACTCACAGTGAGTTGATTTCCCAAAATGCCTCATTACAGTTTAATGATTCTTCTCTATTATATTTGTCATTCTGACTTTACTGGTTAGTCAGTATGGCTACTGTGAAAGAAGGAAAAAAAATTAATTGGGTTGTCATGATTCATGAAGTTAGTGTTTGCGTTGTTGGTGGCAGACAGCCTTATTGCCTGCTCCATACAAAAAAAAAAAAGTTCTACTTTATGCTGATTTTTATGGGAATTTGTAAAGGTGCTATAAATAACTCCTTTTAGTAAGTACATTGGCAATGAGTGTGTGTTGGGTGATAATGCTTTTTAAAATCAAGAGCAGAATGGACTAAATTTTAATGGCTTCTTCCATCTCAAAAATTCTATATATTTGTTGTTAACAATATATCTATGCATTTAAAGAATCAGTAAAAAAGTAATGCATTAGCCTTTCCTTCTCTCTTTCCTTCAATCTACCTCTTTTTCTCTTGAAAGTTATTACAAACAAAACCTTGTCAAATAAAAGAGTAAATTAGCTTTCCCTAACTGTCTGACTTCTAGATGAGTCAAGTGCTTTTGGATACTGCCTTAATACTGAATTCCTTTTCTTGGGGACATTAAAGGAACTTAATCCCTCCTTTTCTTCCAGTCCTAAAGTCCAGGTCTTCAAGGATTAATCTGTATAAGATGACCTTATTTAGAGAACTGATTCCTATTTTTTAGGTATGAGACTGGACCAATCTGAAATGACCTTTCTTTAAGATTCACTGTTGGGGCAGCTGGGTAGCTCAGTGGATTGAGAGTCAGGCCTAGAGATGTGAGGTCCTAGGTTCAAATCCAGCCTCAGACACTTCCAAGCTGTGTGACCCTGGGCAAGTCACTTGACCCCCATTGCCCACCCTTACCACTCTTCCACCAAGGAGCCAATACACAGAAGTTAAGGGTTTAAAAAAATAAAAATAAAAAAATAAATAAGATTCACTGTTATTGGATTGATTGACTCATGACCTGAATTTGTCACTGTCATGTCCCTAAAAGAACAAGTATTTCAGAATTGCGGAGGTAAACCTTTGGATGCTTAGCACTGTGCTAGATGTAGTATGAATAGCTGGGAAATATTTTATAAAAATGTAAGTCTTTCCTAAGTAAGCCATCTAGTATATGGCTTTTTCCCAAAAAATTCAAAGCTATTAATCCCATATCTGTAGCATCTCTTTGCCCTGAGTCAAAAATTTCTTTTTGGTTTAGCATTTCAGGATGTATATGTTATCTTGAAAATATTTACTAAATCAAGATTGTAGTAAGTTATTTTATAAAATAGTTCAGTATATTGCTTTTTAACCCAGATCATCTGGGAAAAGAAATAGATTTCATTTGTATTCTGAACTGATACAAGGAGTTGCAGTGTTTATGGATCCTGAAATATGATTTATTATACAGACATTAATGTAAGCAATATAATCAGATCCTTCCTTTCCCACAATTTGTGGGAATGACCAAGATCAAGGCTACAGATCCTAACCAGTCATGATCATCATCCATGCTTTAACTACTAAACAAGGCACTCCAAATCATGGGTTTAGTGCTACAAAGGGACAGTAGATAATAACTAATAGCAAGCCCTTCATAATCTGCCACCTCCTATCTTTTCAGTCTTACACCTCACTCCCCAACATATTCTCTTCAATCTAGTGACACTGGCCCTTGGACTGTTCTATGAACAAGAAACTCAATTTCAATTTGGGGTGTTTTCTCTGACTGTCTCCCATGTCTGGAACACTCTCCTCTGCTCTGATTGGTTACCTCTTTAGCTTCCTTTAAGTCCTACCTTCTACTGGAAGCCTTAAATTCCAGTGTCTTTATAATAATTATTTCTCATCTATCTTGTTATGGCTTGCTCCCTCTCTATTTGTTTGCATGTCACCTCCCTCTTTAGATTATAAGCTCTTTGAGGGCAAGGACTCTCTTTTTCTTCTTTTAGTATCTTAATAAATGTTGATTGATTAATTTATATAGTGCATTAAGGTTTCAAAGTGCTTTAGATATATTATCTTATTTGATCCTCCAGCATCTCTGTGAGAGGTAGGTGCTATCATTATCCCCACTTTACAGATTAAAAAACAAAACAAAAACTGGAGGCTAAAAAACTTACCCAGGGTCACACGTATTGTGTCTGCTGCAGATCCAAACCGAAGGCTTCCTGACTTAGCCCAGCACTATCCACTGGGCAACCTAACATCTGACATTGCTATCTAGTTGATCCTCTTCATTTATTGATAAGGAAACTAATACCCAGAAACTTTAAGTGAGTTGCCCAAGATCACAAAGATTGGAAGTAGCAGAATTTCAATTCTAAACTAGGCCTTGACACTGGATTCATTATTTTTTTCGAGTACTCTCTGTCTCCTGGGGTTCAGAGGATCTATAGATGGAATCACCGACATGCTTATCTGGTCTAACCTCTTAATTTTACAGATTAGCAAACTGGAGCCTAGAAAAGCTTGTGACTTGCCCAAGGACAAACAGGTAGTACGTGATGGAGACAAAATTCAAACCGATGCTTTGATTCCCAATTCTGTTTTCTTTTGTATAGCACTAAATGGGGGAAAATATAGCAATACCCTATTTTCTAAAAATGATCAGATTAGAAGTTTAGGACTAAAAGAGATCACAGAGATCATTGAATCCAAACCATTCATTTTAGGTGGAAATTGAAGCCAAAACAGATTAAGTAGTTTGCCCACAGCACCAAAGTTATGTCCAAGGTGAAATCTGAACCTAGGTCATCTGGACATCCAAGTCCAGTACTCTCACTACTATATCATATTCCCTCTCAATAATGATACAGAGACTCAAAAAGAACCCTGATTTGACCAGGTTTCTAGAGTAATTCTGTGACCAAGCTGGAAATGATGGGTATGCATGGACTTTTGATTCACAACTTAATAATATATTTCCTTTATAATTAAAAACCAGTGTAGTATATAGTATATTCTGTCTCATGCACCACATTGGCAGACTGACAAAGACTATGGATCCCTGAATATTGTTGCCTACAGTCATAATTGAAAAAAATGCTAGATTTTATTTAGAAGGTAGTGAAAATAAAGATACAATTTTTTTCTTCTTCCACCTTCACAGAAATCTATTACCTTTGGAGGTCTTTGGACCCCAACTTACGAATCTTTGCTGTGGAGAAAACAGTACTGGATTTGGAGTCAGAGAATCTGGGTTCAAATGCTAGCTCTTGCTACTTAGTACTCATGTGGCCTTTTGGGTCTTACTTTTTTTAATCAGTTAATTGTGATGATTGGACTAGATGACCTCTAGGAATACTTGCAGCATTAAATCCCATGGAAAAATTAGTTATATTAGAATTTGATATAAAGATTTCCATCTTGGATAAGACTTATTGTCTATTGTCTTCAATAGAGGACACAAGGGACATATTGTGGGAGAGCACAGTGAAACCCATGATGAGGTAAGTGATACATCTTGAGATAAAATATAGCCAACAAAGATTTCAATAAAATTATACCTGATAGGTCCATAGTGGGTTATGTATTGTTCTAGACTTGTCCACACTGAAGCTCATCTGTCACTTTTCTGCCTACTTGAACAAACTTATAGGATCTTCCTGCAATTTATCCTTCAGGCTGAGCATTTTACTACCAAAGGGAGCTCAGTGTTATCTGCAAATTTGGTGACTTCATTGCATATGCTTTACTGAAGATTACTTATAAAAATATTAAACGTGATTGATGCCATCTCTAACCCGTAGGGTAATCCCACAGTTATTCCTTCTGTGTCCAGAGAAGTGCTCATTGGTCCTCACTCTTTTTTTCTGTCTTAAGAAAATCATGTTTCTCTCCAAAATCACATTATAATTTAATGTGATGGTGTGAATCCTAGACTTATAAAAAAATCTAATGTTCAGGAATACATTTTGAGTTTTCCAACATATTTTCCTCCCAATAACCCCATGAGATAAACAGTGTCAGTATTATTACCTTCATTTTATAGATAAAGGAATGGAGGTTATTAGAAAAGGAGTATTTCAGGCAAAAATAAAACTGAGGTCCCCAGACTATCAATCCAGTATTTTATCTTGATATAAAATGCTACCTTTCTTGGTCTAACTCACTCCTACTGATTTTCCTTTTTCTACATGATTCCTTCTTGGGGCACCACTTCCCACTCCCTTATCCCAATCCAGATAAACTTTATCCTTTCTGGTTCCCTAACCAATTCTATTCTCTGTTTGTTTTATATCCTGTAGATACTTTGTTCTACTAAAAAAAGTGTCCATTTGTATTAGACCTCTTTACCTCATGGTTCTTCCATCTTTTTGAAGTCACAGAAACTTTATTTTCTCCTGAAGACTGAGTTCCTGGCTACCCTCTCCATTTCTGGATATATCTTCTCTAATTGACCCAGATACCCTGGGTCATGACATTGATGAGGGACACTTTTTGCTACTCTTCAAGGGCTACCCCCTATCGCCTTCACCTTTTACTTTCACATCATTTAGATGTATTGAACTACCTACATCCTTGTAGATAGAGGTCATTCTTCCCTTCTGCAGGGTTTTAGTATTTGGCTCACAGTCTTCTTTTCTACCCCAAACTATAATGACACTTGGAGACATCCCATGCCTCTTCTAATAGAATTAAAGGAAGTCATGGAACTTTGTTGGCTGGATCCACTTTAAATTTATGTTTTTGGATTTTAGCTAAGCTTTCAGTGCCGCACATAGAATCCCAGGATCATAGATTTAGAAGTGGAGGGAATCTCTGAGGCACACTGAGTACACATTCTCTCATTTTATAGATGAAGAAACTGAGGTTGGGAAAGGGTAACAGCTATTTAGGTGAATAGCGAATGACCCTTCTTGCCAATGCCAGCCCTTTTACTTCTATTTTTGACCCTAACTCCAAACTCTCCCTGAAGTTTACCTCATTTGATCATCCATTTACTTTCTCCTATATTTTCATCCTCTCCTTATCCTTTGGTTCCTTTTTGCCCACAACTATGCCCAGATATCTCTCATTATTAATAAACAAATAAAACTAAACTTTTCTTGACTCTATCACTCTATGCTATCATCCTTTAACTTTCCTCCCTTTAATAGTAAATCTAAGAAAAAAAAAGCTACCTGTATTCATTTTTTCTTCTTTCTTCCCATTCACTCCTTTATCCTTTGCAATCTGATTTGTATCTTCAGTAACTTGACTGAAACTCCTCTCTCCAATGATTTCCTTGTCATTAAAGTTAATGACCTTTTCTCAATCCTCATCCATATTTGACATCCCTGTGGCATTGTCACTATTGCCCATCCCTTTCTTCTGGATCTTTTCTTCCCTGGGTTTTTGTGAAACTATTCTCTCCTGGCTATTTTTCTACCTATTTGATCACTCCTCGGTCTCTTTTTCAGATTCACCATCCATGTCTTGACCCCTGTACATGAGTATATGTCATGATTCTATCTTTTGCCCTCTCCTCTTTGGCCTCTACACACTCTCAATGACCTTGGTTTCTAAGAATTCAACTATCATCTCTAAGGAAGTGACTTCATACTATACATATTTGGTTTTCAACTCTCTGGAGCCCTAATTCTGATAGTCATTTCAATTTGGTCATACCATGGGTATCTTAAACTTGAAATGTCTAGAAGGAACTTGCTATCTTTCCTTCTAACTCACTCTACTTCCTAAATAACCTACTATTGTTGAGCATGTCACTATTCTTTTAGTTTTCCATTTCACAATCTAGAGGTGACCCTGAGTTTTCAATCTGCCCCAACCCCCATAACTAATCATTTGCCAGGTCTTATTGATCCTACTTTCTCAACATTTCACACCTATTCTCTTCTCTTTACTCACATCATTACCACTTTATTCTAGAGCATCATTACCTTTTGGACACCTTCAGGCAACTCTCAAAGACAATTAGTTGAAAAATAATTTAGGTTCTACCTTGGAGTAAAGAGGTGATTTTTTTTGGAAATTTCCTACACTCAATAGTGTATGGATATACAGGATCATTCAGGTACCATACTGTGTCATGGCTGTGTCAGAGATAAGATTTATATCCTGCCCCTTTCTGATTTTCAAGACCAACTCAGAATAGTCCTGTCTTTCTAAAAGCAACAATGTAGGGGAAAACTGTTTGTTTGGTTTTTTTTTTTTTTTTTTTTGAGATTTTTGATCTTCTTTCTTTTCTGGGCTCCATTAATGATTCTCTAGACTTTTTCCTACTATGTCACAAGAGTCATCTTCCCCTGGAATTTTATTCTCTTCCCCTAGCCTCCTCACACTCAAAGTTCATTTTATCCCTGGGTGGCTCCTATCTCTGATTATTTGTTTCATCACAGATTCTCCATTTAAAGATATTCCCCAGGTCAGCTATGTCTTTATTCTTCTTTGAGTTCCACTTGATTCTGGACTCTTTCCAACATTCTCACATATAGGTACCTTTTGCCAATTTTCACTCTTACTTTTGAGCTTCCCTTTATGTGTTGTCTTCTTTTATTAGAAGGTAAGTTCCTTGAGGGAAGGGACTTTTTCCTTTTTTGCTTTTATTTGAATTTTAAGCCCTTAACAATACCCTACACATAGTAAATGCTAAATAAGTGCTTGTTGATTTGACTTGTGGATTATTGTATATTCATTTCTGTTTTAGCAGTCTCAGAAGACTTAAGTTTTAGGTACTGAGAAAATAAAGGAGTGTATATAGGGCTTATGAAATAAATTATCTGCACTCTGGAAGGATATTTATTTGAAGATTATGCTTGCTTGTATAGTACCTTAAGGTTTATTAAATGCTTCCTCTACAACAGTTTAGGACAGTGATGGGCAACCTTTTGAGCTTGGTGTATCAAAATTCGCCAAAAAACTGAGCATAACTCTGGTGGTGTGGCACTTTGACAAAAACAAACAAACCATAATTTTGCGATATTTATAGTTTAAATAACAAAAATGTATAATTGTAATATATAACTGTATTTAACAAACCAAAATAGGTAAATTCATATAGGTAGAATTGTCATCTATAGTGCACAGAGTGTCTACACTACACTGCAGCAAATATTTCATCCTCGGCATGCGGCCCCAGACTTCTCTGTATGCAGCTGCATGCGGCTACATGTCATCAAATATGGCTACACATGTCAGTACTGACACACGTGTCATAGGTTTGCCATTAAAAGTTTGGGAGGCATATAAAATGACTTGAAGCAATTTTTTCACACCCCCAATCCCACCATCTATTAGTTGTACCCTAAGGCAATTTTGCCTCTGTGATTAAGATTTTTTTTATTTTTTTGTGGAATGATAAAGCCTATTGCTGACTTAAATTTGTAACTCCCTTTTCTATCATGATCTAATATGATGAAAGTGAACAAGAATGAGTAAAATTCTGGCATCAGAGGTAAGGAGAAGAGAAATGCTACAAGAGAAAAGAAAACTGGCCATTTTACTTATAAGATCATATATGTTAATCAAACTCCCTCTCTTCAAGTACTCTCTTTTTATCTATAAAGGGGTAAGTGGGAACAAAATAGAGGAAAAAATTCAAAGGATAGAATAGAAGGAAATGCATAATTAACAATCATAAATGTGAATGTGAATATGAAGGTGATTAACTTACCCATAAAATGGATGAGCATGACAGACTGGATTAGAAAGCAGAATCACATAAAATATTGAAATAAATTCAATTAAATATTGTTTATATGAAGCACAGCTGAAAAACAAAGATTCATGTGGAGATAAATGAGAAAGAATAGCACTCAAGGATCACAAGTCAGGCATTATTCACAGAAATACAAGTGTGCATTCCCCAGCTCTTCAGTTTCATGGAGACTATTAGGGATGGTCAATTGACAATTGACCAGAGTGGCTGGATTGTTGGTATTGTTGTTCAGTCATTTAGTCATTTCCAACTCTAGGACTTTCTGTCATCTACTATCTTCCTACGTATGTCCAAGATCATGTTTGGTGATATTATATTATCTAGTCATTTCAACCTCTGCTGTCCCCTTCTTTTGCCTTTAATTTTTCTCACTGTCATGGTCTTTTCCAATGAGTCCTATGTTCTCATTTTTGTGGCCAAAATATTTTACCTTCAACTTCAATTTTTGACCTTCCAATGAAGTCCGAATTGATTTCATTAAATATTGCCTAATATGAACTCCTTGCTTTCCAAGGGACTCTCAAAAGTCTTCTCTAGCACAAAATTAGAAAGTGCTTAGCTTTCCTTATAGTCCAACTCTCACAGACATACATTGCTACTGGAAAAATCATAGCTTTGACCACATTGACATTTGTCAGCAATATTATGGCGTCTCTGATTTTTAGTAGGTTATCCAGATTTGCTATAGTTTTCCTTCCAAGGAGCATTTTAAAATTTTATTGCTGCAGTCATCATTTGCAATGATCTTTGAGCCCAAGAGTATAAATTTGACACCTCTCTTTATTTGCCACAAAATAATGGGACCAGTTGCAATGCTCTAATTTTTATTTTCGATGTTAAGATTCAAGCCAACTTTTACACTTTCTTTTCATCCTCATCAATAGACTTCTTAATTCTTATTTATTTTCTATAATCAGAATGGTGGCATCTACATATCTGAGATTATTAATATTTCTTCCAGTAATCTTAATTCTGGTTTTTGATTCCTCTAGCCTGGTATTTCCCATGATACACTATACGTAGAAGTTAAATAAATGAAATCACTATATACAGCCTTATAATCTTCCTTTCCCAATCTTGATCCCATCAGTTGGCCCATGTTTAGTTCTAATTGTTGCTTCTTGACCCACATATAGGTTCCTCAGGAGACAAGTAAGATGATCTGGCACACCCATCTCTTTGATCAGTTGCTACATTTTATTGAGTTCCACACAAAGTTTTTAGCATTGACTATGAAATAGAATTAGACGTTTTTCAGAAATTTTCTTGCTTTCTCTATGATCTAGCAAATATTGACAATTTGGTCCCTCGTTCTTCTGCTTCTTTGGAAACCAATATGCACTCCTAAAATTCTTGGTTTTTCTAATTATTAAGATCTAGTTTTAATTTACTTCTTTTCTTCTAAGGGATTCTTGCCTTAGTACATATAATAGTAGTTTATTACAAAGAGTATTATGTGTAATGATCACCTGAATTAAATTAGCCCATTCACATCCATTTAAATTTATTAAAACCCATGTTGATGTTTAATATTTCCTTCCCCTATTTGACCACATCCAGTTTATCTCAGTCTGTAAGTCCTACATTCTAATTTCCTATGCTTTATTGGTTTTTACAGGATCAGACTTTCATTTTGTCATCAGACACATCCACAGCTGAGCTTCCTTTTGGCTTTGGTTTAGCGCTTTATTAATACTGGAGCAACTTATAGTTGTCCTCTCTTCTTCCCCTGAAATGTGTTGGCCACCTTCCAACCTGAAGGACTCATCTTCTGGTGTCATTTTCTTTATCATTTTAATATTGTCAATGGGATTTTTTTTGGCTAATATATTAGAATGATTTGCCATTTCCTTTTCAGTGGATCACCTTTGATCAGAACTCTTCCCTGTGAGTTGTCCATCATGGATATCCCTTCATGGATCAGAACTCTTCCCTATGAGTTGTCCATCATAGATAGCTCATCGCTTCAGTGTTCCAAGAGAGTGTGGCTAGACTACAAATCCCCTTATTGACTACAAAAGAATTGTGATTCTGAGTTCGCCCAAGTGATTATTATTCATGAAAACCTTTCATTTCTTGCACATGTAGATTACATGAAGTTGGATAAACAAATCAATAGGTAGATTAGGACATAGGCTAGTTGATCAGTAATTGAACATGCATGGAATTACTTCTGTGATCTCTGGCCTCTTCATAGGCCAATCCTTACAATATCCCCCTTGAATGTAAATTCAATGTCAGTTTTTTGAGGTCAGGAATTACTTCATTTTCATCTTTGTAATTTCAACTCTGGCAACATTGAAAGGAATATTAGAATAGGGGTCAGGGAAACCTGAATTTGAATCCTATTTTAGATACTTATTAGCTCTGTGACCCCACAAAAGTCATTCAAGTGGTCTCAGTCTCAATTTCCACATTTGCAAAATGGGGATGTAATAGTACCTGTCTTTCAGGGTTGTTGTGAAGATCAAATGAAGATTATTTGTGTAAATCTTATCGCAAAAATTAAAACATTACATAAATGTTTAATGTTGTCATTTGTTGTTGTTGAGTTGAATCATAAATGATGTGTACAGACCCGGGGACTATATCTTGTGAAAAAAGGAGAACCTGGAAAACAGTCCTCTTATTTATTTTAGAAAACTGAGTAGTAAGCAGGAATTGTTCTGCTGGTGAACAATAAAATAAGTTGGCAGAGTTGCTTCAAAATGGTTTCTTCATTAAAACATAACATTCTCATAAATAAAAATCACAAAATGACTGTAACAGTGGCATGGGTCTCTGCATTCACTAGGGCTGCAAATGAGAGAAAATGTCAAGGAAATTGAATGTTTGTCACATTGGCACATACAAAAGCCCTCTGTGAAAAGGGACTGGGAAAGAGAGGCTGTACCGAACACAGTGTGTACTGAGGCTGGGATTTTCATAACCCTGATGTCTCCTGTTTTCACCAGGTTGCAGTCTAACAAGGCAGACCCAGGAGGGTCTTTCTTCCATTATGACAGCCCCTATAAACGGCATTGTCATATTCTGAGCAAACAAAAGGAACCTGAACATTTATGGAATTGAAGATAAGGACTCTCCCATCAGGGAAGCGAATCTTTGAAAAATCAGATGAGATGCATGGTTTTCCAATTTATATAAATGCCCTGATACATCCCACAGGTTATTAAAGCTTGAACAACCAGTTTCAGCTTTTGTTTGGAGGCCAAGTGCCTCAGGCTATTAACTTACATATATCTTGTGTACTTCAAAATTGAAATTAGCTCCCTTAATGGCATCAGTATAAAGCAAATATCTCTTTCTCAGTGGACCTGAATTTAAAGGTACTCACAAATTAAGTGACTCCAAAACTTGGGCAGCTTCATACTAGCAGCTATGAAATTACAAGATTTACTAGGTAATTGGGAACCTTGCATAGAAAGTTGAAATAATGAGAAAATTGTCTTTTGTTTAAATTTCTTTTCTCATCTTTGGATACCGTCAGCAATTAAGTTCTGATTAGTTTCTTCACTGCTTGCTACTTGGAGCCACTTATAGCACTGCAGAAAATTGCCATGGAAACCCCTAAAGTACTTTTGATGGTGTTTTCCATGGAAGTTTACCTCAGGTGAGGAATTTGGCAGGAACAAAATGATTTTCACACTGTCCTGGCCATGGTTAGCCAAAATTTTATTTTTTTTTCTTTTTTTTCTTTTCTTCTCTTTTCTTTTCTTCTCTTCTCTTCTCTTTTCTTTTCTTTTCTTTTCTTTTCTTTTCTTTTCTTTTCTTTTCTTTTCTTTTCTTTTCTTTTCTTTCCTTTCCTTTTCTTTTCTTT
>NC_058131.1:146895640-146992148 GCF_016433145.1 Gracilinanus agilis
TTTTTTTTTTTTTCTTTTCTTTTCTTTTTTTTTTTTGGTAACAGCAAAGCCTTTTTCTGCTTTGCCCAGTGAGGAAGTATTCCAGACTATTAAAACTGTGGGGAAGTTCTCTGCCCTCATGGACTGACTCGTTTCACTTCTTCCGATGGCTTTTGCAGACATGGCAGGGCTCAGGCAGCAATAACCTTGCCTTCCTGTGGGCCTGCAATCCCAGACTTAGGGCCCCCCAATAAACCCCATCAACAAGGAAGAAACACGGAAATTGAAGGGTGAAAAGGATGTGGATGGTGGAGTCCAAACCAAAGCTTCATGGGAATCCCGACCCCACAGACTCAATAGTGAGTCACTGAGCCTTCACTCGACTGCCTTAAGGAGGGGGACGCATTCCACTGGAGGAAAGTTCTCATTGTTAGAGGACGTTCCTTCTTACCACAAGCCTAAGCTTCTCCCTGGCCGCCCTCCCCTTCTGGTTCTATCCTTTTGGACCAAGCAAAGCAAATCTAATCCTCAGTGACACGAAGACAGCCATCAGAGCCCCACGAGTATTCTCTTCTTCAGGTTGGACATGTACAATTCTTTCAAGCTACCTGGCACAAGAGATAGAGTGCTGGGACTAGAGTCAGGAAGACTTGAGTACGAATCCATCCCCAGACACTTCCCAGCTGTGTCAGCTGGACACGTCTGTTTGAATCAGTTTCTGCATATGTCAAATGGGGATTTTAACATCTACTTCCTAGAGCTATTGTGAAAAGCAAATGAGATGAGATCAGTACCTAATGCTAATAAGTAAAGCACTTAGCATAGTGCCAGGTCCTTATTTCTCCTTCCTTCCTTTCTTCCTGCCTTCCTTCCTTCCTTCCTTCCTTCCTTCCTTCCTTCCTTCCTTCCTTCCTTCATTCCTTCCTTCCCACATACAGCTTCTTCAAGACACAGGTTAGAATTAAGTGAAAGGTGGATACCACAAATTGATGAGCAGAAGGCAGTTGAAGAGCAAGATGGATAGGACATTAGAACCGGAATCAGGAGAACCTGGGTTCCCATTCAACTTCAGATACTTCTTAGCTTTATGACCCTGGGCAAGTTATTTAATTCTGATCACCTAACCCTCACCATTCTTAGAAATGATATTAGGAATAGAAGGAAAGGGTTTAAAAGGGAAAAAAAAGATGAATGAAACAATTCTGGGATTTGAAATTCCCAGTTTTGAATTTCCTGTATTTCAGAGCTAGATACTTTGAATTCTCATTCAAGTTTAGTTCCATTGTACCATACTGGCTCCAGAGAAAGCTATACTGGAGAGGATTTGTTCTGAAATCTGGCTAAATCAGAGCTTGAGGGCTTATTGAGATTCAACTAGAAGCAGCAGTAATGACTGATCAAGGATTAGAACCCTTAGTCAAGGATTCTTTCTTTTTTACACCAGGCTATAAATTGTCCTTGATTCCTCTAGGTGTAATTCACATATGAAATTATTGGAGGATCAGGTCTTACTGTGGGGACATAAAGAAGATTTTAAAATAAGCTCTTGCTGAGTGTCATTCCACAATTTCTGGGTGACAAGTGATTTCAAGACAGGGAGGGTATAGTAGGATAAGGTGAGGAGAAGCCAGAGGGGAAAGAAATTCACTTTTCTGTTGAGCTGGTGAGTATAGAAATAAAGATTAAATGCTCTCTAGATTATCCAGGCTGTCAACTCTCTTTTTATAAATCATCATAGCTATATTCCTTTTCTATGTTAGATCATGAGAAGGAGAACTCATCTCCTGAAATCCTCTGCTTTTCATTTGGTCTAGGAGACTAAATCAGAATGCAATAGGAGGAATCATTTGGCAAATGATACACATTCTACCATCAATGATAAATCATTTATTCCATCTGGTGTAAGGGGTAAAAAGGGGTTTTGTTTGGATGAATATTAAAAGGTTTCATTGCCAGGGAAGTGAATTATTATCAATCCCCAATTAAAAAATAACCTCAAGTCAAAATGACTTTTATGGAAGTTTATTTATAAATGAAAAGAGAGAAAGAAAGTAAGAAAATTAGAGAGAGGATAAGGTAAGATAATTAATCTGACAAACTAAATAATTCACTCTGGTCCCTGGTTTAGCCCAAGCAGATCTAACTAGTCTTCAGGTCAATGCCCGAGGCCTGAAGACTGGGGATGAATGAAGCAAAAGCTTCAGTCTCAGAATGTCTTTTTAAAGAACAGTTCCTTTAGAGAAGTCCAAGAAGATTTAGCCTTCACACTCACTACATATAATTCTAAGGGAAAGATTTAAGAACAGTCTCACCAAGGTCTCAGGGTCCCAGGTCCAGCACTCCTCCAGGTCCAAGTCACAAACAAGAAGAACTCCTTCAGGTCCAAGATGCGAACAAGAAGAGTAGAGCTGAACTCACTGAACTCTCTTTTAAAGGGGCTTCTTTTGCATCACTTCCTGTGCCTTCCTCTTAGTTTACGTGTCCAATCACAACAGATGCTTTTCTTAGGACTGCCCAGTAGGCAGTCAGTAAATTCTGACTCGTCACTCACTCAAGCACATGTGGGTCATAGACCTCCCAACTTGTGAGTTAAGTGGAGTTGTTTACACTTTTGGTAATTATATTTGAGAATGGGCAAGGTAGATTTAATCTAATTATCACACTGGCAAATAAAGGTGAGAGATTTGGTGCCATGTGAATGATATTTTCCTCATTCATTTTTGCTGGAAGATATTGTTCCTGTTTTGTATTTCACTGACAAGGGTTTAATGAATTAATAAGCATTTATTAAGTGCCTCGTATATAATAGGCATTTTCATGGAATCATAGAACTAGAAGGAACATCAGATACTATATATATTTTTCCAAGCCTTTCCAAACCCTTAGAATCTATACTAAGTATTGGTTCCAAGGCAGAAGAGTGGTAAGAGCTAGGCAACTGGGGATACTTGACTTGCCCAGAGCCAGATTTGAACCAAGGACCTCTTATGTCCTAGCCCGGCTCCCTATCCACTGAGCTACCTTGCTAGGCTCCTCAGAGACTATCAATTTAACCAAATCATTTTACAGATCAGGAATCTGAAGACAAGGAAAATAAGTGACTTATCTAAGGTCACACAGGTAGTGTCAAAGGTGGGATTTGACTCTAGGTCATTTGGTTCCAGTCAATGCTCTTTCTATCATATCACACTACCTCTACTACTACTACTTTACTATACTGCCCTACCCTACTGAATGTCAACATGAAGCAATGATGTCAGAGGGGCAATGTTCAAATTCTAACCTTGGGACTTTGGGACTAACTTTTCACTTGATTTTTTGGAGTCTAATTTTCTTCATATATAAAATATAAATGTGTAAAATAGGTTTGGACTATGTAAGAATCATAACTAGGATACAGTAACTGAGATACTAATCTAGGACATCATTTTAGGGGAAGGAGTGTGCTTCCCCTCCCTGTTATTTGTTAGCTGGTCTATGCCATGCAGTGCTGTCCTATTCTCTTCAATGACTCTAGAATGCCACTCCTACCACTTCCACTGTCCTCAGGGTGCCATTATTTTATACCCTGTATGTCCTATCGATCACATTCTTTTTCTTGAAATCAGGGTAAATTTAGTTGGGAGTGTGAAGGGGTAGGGCTTTAACAGATAACAAACTACTCTGTCAAAATAAATTTATTTTTACTCTTTTGAAAGGGTAACACAGGCATTCTTCACTTCCTGGAGATTTCATCTTTAGTCCTGTTTCTTTTAATAGTATTTTCCCCCAGTGTCTGGAAAATTAAATAGAACCTCATTCGAATTCTTATAGTTTTATCTTCTGATTCAGAGTGGTATTTGATTTTTAAGTCTCTAGTCTCCTCAGCTGAACTTGTTCTGAGTTCAGTAATCCCTAGTGATGGCACTGGATCATATGTCTTCCATGGTCCCATCTAATTTTAAATCCCATGATCCCTAAATACATTCCCTCTTACTTTGCAGATATCCAGCCTTTGTTTTCCTAAAGTAGTGGGAGAGTTCAGTTCAGTGGGCAATTAATACTCGTCAGAATGTTTTTTTTATTTGCATCTGGGCTCCAGCATTGCATCTTTCTCAGCCTATGGTAAAAACCCAACTACCAATACTTTTATACGATGAAAGAATTAATTTGATTTCTATATATCCCAGTCTAGGAGACCATTTATGTACTGGGGGGATCAGTCTTCTCCAGTTACCTAATCTAATTCCACTCAAAGACTATGTTTTGCCTACTTTTGGTCAGCCTGCTCTGTGGGCATCATCTATGGGAAATTCCATTTGATCTAAGCTAGATCTCTGCCAGACATTCTGTCTCGGTGTGTAGGTTACAGGGTGAGGAGTGATGCCATCACTGCTGTTGGGGCTATTACCCTAATGCTGCTCTGATTCGTTTCTCATTTTAGCCAAAAAAAAGCAACATGCCACAGGCCTAGCTGCATCATTTTTATTTATGATTTGCAGAGTTTAGATGGGGGAATAGTTGGTGCTGTTTAAGACACTGGAAAAGATATAGTCCCTGCCCCAGGGACTCACAGTGCAATGCAGTAAAGCACAATAACCAGCCTATTAATTCAGTAGCAGAGATAGCTGTTGACTCTCAGGGGGACAAAGGTATATTAGCTTGTTCTCCCCCCTTCATTACTCATTTCTGTAGCACTTCATATGGGCAAAACCTGCTGTAATCATTTGTATTCGTTTTCCCCTCTGTAGCTCAGTTAGATGACTGAGTGTTGTTATCTTTCTTTTACAGCAGAGGGAAAACAGGACCTGGGAGTGTGTCACCTACACTGAGTCTCACAGGGACTGGAGGGCAGAGATAAATTGGTTCACAGTCAGTGCTTTCTCAGGATCCTACTCATTCCTTCAGCTATTTTGCCTTCTTCTTTTGCCCTTAGGAGCAAGAGTAGAAGCCAACAGAAAGCTATGTTGGGAAAATGGCAGAATAATGGCATTGAGGCTTAGATTCTGCCATTTTACTTGAAAAATGGACAGAAATGAACAGCAGTCCTCAAAATCCAATGGGATTCTTTGGGAAAAGAAAAGGGTCCAATAACAGGGGTGATTGGTTGAGCACCTTAGTTGATAGACAGACCGACAGAAACACACACACACACACACATCTTAGTTGGGGTCTTCAGGGAGGACTCTCAACTCTGGTGAAAGTGCTTGCTAAGCCCCTTTTGGGATTGCTAACTCTTGTGTGTCCACCTGGGGCTTAAAGAAGCAGTCAGAAACCAGTAAAACCATCTCAGCTAAACCAAGTTGTGGGTAGCTGATAGGCTTTAAATCTATTGATCATTTAGGGAGATGTCTATCTTAAGCATTTGAAGACTTCTGGTGGAATGAGTGGACAAGAACAATTTGTTCCAGAGGCTCTGAAGGTGGCTGAAGTAGGTGCTACGGGGCACCTAGAACTCGGTAAAGCCTTCAGGATGCCAAGGTCTCCTACTGCATCCAGGGCTGTTGCAGTCATCCTGACTTTTGTCTTGCCACCAGACTATGATTTTGTGCAACTCCATCTCACTGAAATCCAATCACTCATTGAGAAGTCATTGGTCTTTGAAAACGAAAGTGTATAATTAGAAAATCTTGAACCCTTAGACTCCATCTTGCAGAATTCTTTTTCAACTCCCAGAATCCTTTTTCTTCATTCCCACGTTTGTGTCCTTATGTGTATAGATAAGTTCTGTCACCCCCACCTCTTTTTTCTCTCTTCTCCTGCATGCAAGGTCTGGAAAACTTGCCTTTACTAATGCTATCATTTTCCAAGTTATTATTATTAAAGCTTATTAAATATAATACTTGGAGGTGTTGTATATTAATTTGTAATCTTACAAAGGAGAAATAACAACATATAGTGAGGCAGCTTGATGTCTCAGTGGTTAGGGTGCTGAGCCTGGAGTCAGGAAGACCTGAGCTTGTTCTGGCTTGAGACAGTTCTTTCTTCGGAGTCAGACAGGACCAAATAACAACAACGATACATGGTGGAGTGAATGCTAGATGAGAAAACCAGAAGTCCCGGTTCTAATCCTGGCTTCCCTGTTTGACAGATGGAGGAATAGCTTTAGAGCAGTCAGACTCACAGAGAGAATTAAATCCCACCTCTGGTAAATGTCAGAACCTGTGTTTGAACTCAGGTGTCCTGAATTAAGATATAATTTCTTACAAGGTGGTATGAGAAAAATTTCCTTAGAAAACAATTGGAATTGTTAAAAAATAGAATGGGTGATTTTGGAGAGGGAAAAGAAGAGGTGAGACAAATAATGCCACATTCTTTTAGTGGTTTTTAAGTTTGCAATGTACTTTCCTCACAACAGTCTATGAGACAGAATCAGTGACATGATGCTGATTTTTAAAGTGGGAAAATTCAGGCTAAGAAAAATGAAATGATTTCCCTGAAGTCCTAGGTCTGAATTATATTTGAACAGTTCTTGATTCCAAATCTAAGGTACTTCTCACTCCACAATACTTCCCTTTCAGAAGGGAAGGAAAGAAGGAAATAAACGTTTATTAAATACATATTTTGGGGGGCAGCTGGGTAGCTCAGTGGATTGAGAGTCAGGCCTAGAGACGGGAGGTCCTAGGTTCAAATCCGGCCTCAGATACTTCCCAGCTGTGTGACCCTGGGCAAGTCACTTGACCCCCATTGCCTACCCTTACCACTCTTCCACCAAGGAACTAATACACAGAAGTTAAGGGTTTAAAAAAATATAAAAAAATACATATTTTGTATAAGGTATGGAGCTAAGCACTTTATAAGAACTTTAAAAGTATTTGATGTTCACAATAGCTGTGCAAGTTAGGTACTTATCCCTGTTTTACATTTGAGGAACTGAGTCAGAGAGAGGTTAAGTGGCTTGCCCTTGACCTCATAGCTAGTAAGAATGTAAGGCCAGATTTGAAGTTAGAACTTCTTGAGTCCAGGCCTACTGCTCCATCCAGGTCACCACTTAACTACCTTTTATCATAACTCTAGTGAGAGAAGCAGATAAAAAGCCAGTTCTGGAGATAGGAGGTCCTTGGTTTAAATCTGGCCTCATATACTTCCTACCTGGGTGACCCTAGACAAGTCACTTAACCCCTTTCCATTCTTCTGCTTTACAATCAATATATAGCATTGATTCTAAGACATAATGTAAGGGTTTAAAAAATAATAATAATTGTAGAAGGCTAAGTAAATACCCTGTTTCTAGAAATCTAAGAATCATAGCTATGGTCACAGACTAAGAAAATATCTAATCCCTCACTCCCTTCATTCTGGAGATAGAGAAAGTGAGGTCAATTTTATTAAATTCAGCAAGCATTTATTTAGAGTCTCTTTGTATAAGGTTAAGTTCTGGGATATTTGAAGCCCCAAAAGAAACAATCTCACAGAGCTCACATTTTACCATACTTTTTTTAGACAGGGAGATGGAGTGGATTGAGGGGTGGCAAAGAGAGAATCACTAGCAACAGTGGTATCAAAAAAGGACACTAGTAGGAAGTGGCACTCAAAATAAGCTATGATAGGATTTAGAGATTAGAATGAGTGAGGTTGAGGGAGGGAACATTATATATGTGTAACTAATTAATTCATTAATTCATACACAGTCCAGTACTACAATTATGGTTCTTTCCTTGAAATAAATTTATACAGGGACTTCTCTTTGAACAAATGGAATAGAAATATATTTTTGTTTTTATTATTCAGTTGTTTCAGTTATATCTCATACTTCATGACTCCATTTGGGTTGTTTCATTTATTTATTTATTTTTTTTTTGGCAAAGATGCAGGAGTGGTTCTCCAGCATGAGGAAACTGAGGCCAACAGGATTAAGTGATTTTCCTAGGTTCATCCAACTAGTAAGTTTGTCTAAGGCCAGATTTGAACTCATGAAGATGAATCTTCATGACTATGGGCCTGGCACTCTATCCACTGTACTATTGAGCTGTTCAAATAGTGTTCTAAGAAATTAAAATCTATTCTATTTTCAATTACATGTGTGGCATAGAAGTGTTTGACTCTATATTATAAATATTGCATATTTGGCCAGTCATCTCATAGAGGACAGAAGTTATCCTAATCTTCCCCTCCTCCCTTTTTTTGAAAATGAAATATAAATTTATTATTTTAAAGATAAAAATCCTTTTGTTAATATGTTTGATTTTTATATTATAATTATTTCTGAATATATTCTTCCATTTCCCCTCTAGAAATCTTCCTTTGTAGTTAGTTGGTATAGCTGATAGAAGTGCTTGTTTTGGAGTCAGGAAAACTCAAGTTCAAATCCTTTCATAGATGTTTATTGAGTTTTGTGATCCTGAAACAACCTCAGGTCTTCCTGACTTCATGTGCAACACTACCACTGAGTTGCCTCTCTCTCTGACTCTGTCTTTCTGTCTGTGTCATCTACTTACCTACCTATCTATAATATATAATATATTTTATATATCCATATAAACTCCAAGATAGAAATTTGTTGACAATAACATTTTTTATTTGTGTAATGCTTTTTACTTATGAAGCACTTCCTTTACATTATTGTATTATATCTTTACAACAAGCCCTTGAGGTAGATTTGACAATTATTATTAACTCATGGGGTTGTTATAAGGATCAGAAGAGATAACACTTGTAAAGTGCTTTACAAATCTTAAAGCACTACATTAATGCTAGCACTTATCAATGAAGCAATGCCTGCTAGCTCTAAAAATAATTATGTAAATTTTAAAGTTATTTATTGTCCCCTCTGAGGTGTTTGACAGTCCTTTTCCTCCTTTTTGAAAAGCAAGTGCTAATCATTCTATAGCAGCCTTGGTATAATGGGCTCTCTTGTCTCATTAATTTTGTATACATTTTATTATTATTCATGCCGTTCTCATTTTCTTCAATGGAGTCCAGATAGAAATAGTGCTGAGACAAGTCCCTGTCTTACTATTATTCTTTTCTACACATCAACAAAATAACTGACATTTGTAATTGAATAAAAGTACTAGAATACTCACCAATGGCATTTTCCAGCTAATTAAATATTATAATATTAATACCTTAAATATTACTATCAGAAACAATAACAACAAAAATAATGACAATACCCTCTATATTAAGAAGCAGGGTCCAAGACAGACCCCGCATAATTTCCCACCTGGTTGCAGAATTTCATCTTGCCCTACCCTTCACATCCTCTGTCTCCTTCTCTCCTACTCCCAATCAAACACTTTCCCACCTTTCAGTTCTTTTAATATGTTGTTTCCCCCATTAAATTGTGAACTCTTGAGTGTAGGAAATATGTTTTGCCTTTCTTCATTTTTGTCTTTCGTATCCCAATACTTTGTATTGTGATAATTAGATTAAGTCTACACAACCCATCTTTAGATTTAATCACCAAAGGTGATTCTGGGAGGTCCTTAACCCAAGTGTGCTAGAGTAGGTGATGAATCAGAATCAACTGACCGCCCCCTAGGCAGTCTATGAGAAGTGTCTATTGTGATTGGACATGCAAATTAGGAGGGAGGCACTGGAAATGACACATAAGTGACCCCTTTAAAAGGAGAAGGTCCTCAGTCAGCTGGGAGCTTCTGGTGAAGAGGGCAGCTGATGAAGGAGCTCTTCTGGTCCGTGAAGGAGTGTTGATACCTTGGTAAGAGTGCTTTATATATCTTCCTTTGAATTCCACGAGGTGAGTTTAAAGATTGAATCTTCCTGAACTTCTCTTAAGAAACGTCTTTTAATAGACTCTGTAAATGCATTTTTGCTTCCTTCACCTCCAGGCCTCTTACCTACTGAGTTAGATTCTTATTTCCTTATTTCCTCTCTCTCTTCTTAATTGTAAATAAACTTCCATAAAAGTCAATTTTGACTTGAGATTATTCTTAATTGAGGATTGATAAAAGTTCAATCCTCTGGTGACCATCTTTTAATATATTGAACCCAAAAAACCCCTTTTTCCCCCTTATAGTATAGTGCCTGGCACAGAAAAGGCACTTATACTTACTGACATTATCATTATCATGATTAACATTCTGTTCTTATTTCGCATTCTTTACAGTCTTGGTCCTATGATTGATCAATTCAACCAAAAGCTGTTCTCTACCCTTAAATCCCTTGTGGTATTGACAACTCATTTTTACAGAGGCTATTTCAGACTTTTTAATAATTTTTTCAAGCTCCTCTTCCAATTCTACTTCCCCAAAGGACCTGATTCCTACTTTACTGAGAAAATAGAAACCTCTCTTCTGCTCCATCGCCTGACTACATGGTCCTCATCTCAAGTTTCTGAGCTTGTCCTTGCCATGACATTTTGTGTGTGTGTGTGTTGGGGGGCCCTTGGAATGATCCCATTCTTTCCCCTCTTCTGATTGGTTCTTTGATTGGCTCTTTGATCATTTCCTCTTTCTCATATTAAACTTGTCTTTATTGAAAAGCCCCTTCTCTGGTAGCTACAGACTTGTCCACAACTTTTCTATCCAAAAAATAAAAAATAAAAAAGCTACACTGGGTCCTGCCACCCTTTCAGGGTGTTACTACATATCTCTTTTCCTATAAACAAACTACTGGGATTAGTCCTTTCCTTTTCATTCCTCTCACTTAAAACCCTTCATAACCTGGTTCCAAACCACTTTCCCAGTACTTCAGAGTATAATGGAATGAGTAGATCTCTGGTTGAAGAGTCAGGTTCAAATTCATTTTAAATGTTTAATAGCTGCATGAAAATGAGCAACAATAATAATAACCAGCATTAACTTACATACACTTAAGATTTTCAATGTCTTTTACATGTATTGTCTCATTTGGTTTTCATAATAACCCTGGGAGTTATACATTATAATTTTCTTTGTTTTACAAATGAGACAAAGGCTTAGCATTTTGTCCAGAGCCATACGAGAAATATGTGTCTGAGGTTAGATTTTAACTCAAATAGTCTAGTGTTTTATCTACTGTATTACCTTAGTTGCAAGTGGACAAGCCATTTAACCTCCCTGGTCTTCAGTTTCTTTATCTGTAGAAAGAAGACATTGGTTTCAGTAACCACAATTGCCTACTGCAACAAATTCCAACTCACAATTCCATAGGATGATAAAATGCATCTTCCTACTATTTTTCTTAGATGAAACATGCTATTATCTGCATCTTTGCAATGACTATCTTTCATGATTATGACTCATTCTCTCACCTTCACCACATGCATTTCCTGTTAGAGGGCATGATTGGGGTCAGATGAGATCCAGGGAGAACAGGAACCATACCAATGATTTTACAGTTGTTTCCTCAACCTTTGCCACTGTAGAAATTGTCTTGCTTTTCTATTTATCTCTAGATCTAAGAAAAGTGCTCAACACTTTAATAAATGTTTACTAATTTACTAAATGCTTTTCACCAATTAATTAATTAATTAATTGAAAACTCAGATGATTCCTTCCCTTGCCATAAATTTATACAGAAGCTTTCTTGAGAACAATTGAAATGAAAGTATATGTATATGTGCACATGCACATGCACACTCACACACACAAATATTCTTCTTCATTATTATTGGGGTTTCAGGGAGACTGGCACTTCTGCTGTGAGGGCTTACAGAATCCTTTTAAGGGCTATTCATGCACACTACATCTTCCTGGAATCACAACTGAAAATTGGATGATAGGTAGACACCAAAAGTGCATGAGCAGCATTAGATGTGTCATACCTAATTGTCAATTATTTGAAAATTTCTTAGTTGGAATTCAAACCCAGATGTCTCTTTACATCATGTCCATTTCTATTTCTACTCTCATATATTGTTTTCCATTTGACCAGAAAGATTAAATGACTTAAGATTCAGAAAATAGGGAAATATAACAATTTGCAAATAGTATTCTATTGTTTTATTATTGTTGAGTCATTTTCAGTGACCTGATATGGGGTTTTCTTGGCAAAAACACTGGAGTAGTTTGCCATTTCCTTCTCCAGCTCATTTTACAGTAGAGAAATTGAGGCAAACAGAGTTAAGTCACCTGTCTAGTGTCACACAGTTACTATGTATTTGAGGTTAAATTTCAACTCACGTCCTCTTGATTCCAGGTTTTGGTTCTGTATCCACTATGCCACTTAGCTACCTAAATAGAATTCTAGGAAATTGAAATTTGTTTGGTTCTCAGTTGCATGTGTTCCCCTGGAAGTGTTTGACTTTTTCAATACTGTATATTTAGCTAGTCATCTCACAGAGGATAGAAGCTATCTCTATTTAAAAAAAAAAGAAATATAAATATATTATTTTAAAGACAAATATATTCTCTTGTTGATACCTTTTGTTTTTATATTACAATTGTTTCTGAATACATCCCTTCATTTCCTTTACCCCTAGAAATCTTCCTTTGTAATTAGTTAGTGTAGTTGATAGAGTGCTTGTTTTGGAGTCAGAAAAACTCAAGTTCAAATCCTATCTGAGATGCTTACTGGCTTAAATGACCCTTAGAACAACAATCTGTTTAAGTTTCTTCATCTGTAAAATAGAAATAATAATACCTTCTTCCTACATCTGTTGTGATGATCAAATGAGATAATGTGTACTTTGTAAACCTTAATGTACTATATAAATGTTAGCCATTAATAACAAATATTAAAAACCCAAGGAAAACAGTTCAACAAAACCAAGAGACAAATAGACCACCTCTGAGAACATGGCATTTCACAGTCACAATACGCCAACTCTCCAACAAAAGGAGGTGCTTGTTTTTCCTTATCTCTTTGATAGAGTTCAGTTTGTTGATTCACTTTTTAAAGTGTCCAGTCAAGCACTCCTAAAATATTGATATTTAACTAGTGTTCTTTGATAATCACTAGTGAGGCAAGGCAAAAAACACAGACAAGTAAGACTACTCATCCAGGCAACAAGATTGCCATCTTAGATCTCTTGGAATTTTAGTGGCAGAAAAAGAAATTGAAGGGATTAAAGTAGGCAATGAGAAAACTAAACTATCACTCTTTTGTAGATGATAAGATGGTCTAATTAAGGAATCCTAGAGAAGCAACTAAAAAGCTAATGGAAATAACTTTAGCAAAGTTGCAGAATACAAAATAAACCCACATAAATCATCAGCATTTCTATATATTTCCAACACAACTCAACAGCAAGAGTTAGAAAGAGAAATCCCATTTAAAATCACCATGGACAATCAGAAATATTTAGGAATCTACTTGCCAAGACAAACACAGGAATTATATAAACACAATTATAAAACACTTTCCACACAATTAAAATTACATCTAAATATTTGGAAAAACATTAATTGTTCATGGAAAGGACAAGTTAATATAATAAAAATGGCAATCCTACCCAAATTAATCTACTTATTCAGTGCCATACCTGAAACTACCAAAAAAACCTTTTTTATAGAATTAGAAAAAATTATAACAAAGTTCATTAGGAAGAACAAAAGATCAAGAATATCAAGGGAACTAATAAAAAATGTGAAGAATGGGTGGCCTAGCAGTACCAGATCTTAACCGATTCTATAAAACTGTGATCAGCAAAACAATATGGTACTGACTAAGAGACAGAAGGGAGAATCAATAGAATGGACTTGGGTAAATGACCTCAGCAGCACAGTGTAACATAAACCTAAAGATCCCAGCTTTTGGGACAAGAAGCCACTATTTGAAAAAAGCTGCTTGGAAAATTGGAAAACAGTATGGGAGAGATTAGGTTTAGATCAACATTTCACACCCTATACCAAGATGAATTCAGAATGGGTAAATGACTTAAATATAAAGAAGGAAATTATAAGTAAATTAGGTGAACATAGTATAGTATACCTGTCAGATCTATGGGAAAGGAAATAATTTAAGACCAAGCAAGAGATAGAGAATATTACAAAATGTAAAATGAATAATTTTGATTACATTAAATTAAAAAGGTTTTATAAAAACAAAACCAATGCAACCAAAATTTGGAAGGAAGCTATGGTCAAAGCCCTGAGCCTCAAGTAGCTTTGGTAGCAAGGCACTCCCTCTGGGCTGGAGCCCTCACCCTGAGACACCAGCAGCCACTGAAGTATCAGCATAGTAGGTTGGGGAAGGGTCCTGGGACCATTCTTCTTTCCTTTCCTTAAACCCTAGAGTTCAACCTTTTCTGTGTACCTTTTAAGTTGAATCGAGCAGGAGTGTTCCCTGGCTCTGCCCTGTTGTTGTATTTGGTTTTGTGTCCCCCTCAAAGTGCTTTTTTTTTTTTAAATTGGATTCAAATCTAATTTTATTTTTTTAGAAAGATTTTTTCCATGGTTACATGATTCATGTTCTTACTCTCCCCTGTCATCCCCCCACCAATAACTGACATGCATTTCCACTGGTTTCTTCATGTGTCATCAATCAAGACCTATTTCCATATTATTGATAGTTGTACTAGGGTGGTCATTTAGAGTTTAGTTCCCAAATCATGTCCACATCAACCCATGTGTTTAAGCAGTTGTTTTTCTTCTGTGTTTCCACTCCTGCAGTTCTTCCTCTGACTGTGGGTAGCATTCTTTCTCATAAGTTCCTCAGAATTGTTCTGGGTCATTGCATTGCTGCTAGTAAAGAAGCCCCTTACATTCAATTTTACCACAGTATCAGTCACTGTGTACAATGTTCTGGTCCTGTTTTGTTTTTGATTGGTGTGGAAGGGTTTTCACAAAGGACTTGACTTTCATTGGTCCTGAGCCACCATCCTGACTGGCAAAATGTTTTTAAATGTTATTCCATTTGATAAATAAATGGTAAGACTCTTTATGAAGACTATAGGTTGTTAGAGCTATAAGGGACCTCAGAGATCATCTAGTCCAGAAGCCAAAAGTGTTCTGATGTGACTTTACCTTTCTAAAATGAAGACTTCCAGGAACTCAGACATAGCCTGGTCTCTGTTTATGGAATAATTTTTGAAATGAGCATAATTCAGTTAGTGGGGATCAGAGTTTGTATATTCTCCTTACAATATTTATCTGCATGATTGCTCTAATGCTTATAAGCTGTCATTACAATGCCTAGAATTAGAATAAAACAGCTAACTGATCTCTGGAATGCCTGATTGTTTATTACAAGTTTGAGAATGTAGTAAGTTATTTGGCTGTGAACTCTCTTGCTTTAGCTGACTGCTGAAGCCATAAAAAATCTAGGAGATATATTGTAGACATAGCAAAATAATGACTTCTTATATTCATCCTCTTTATTTTGGCCACATGCTATCATCCTAGTTTAAGTTCTCATCACCTCTCACCTGAACTCTACTATTAGCCTAAGTGGTTTTCTCCATCCTTAATCTATCTTCCAACATAACTGACAAAAATCTTCCTAAGGCATATCCCTAATAATGTATCATTTAATATTATTGAAAAATTTATTCTTTTCCTCTTGTTTAATAGAGTTCAGATAGAAATGATCCTGGGACAGGTCATTACCCTGCTATTATTAGTTTATATTCAATAATCTATAGATTATTCAGAAAGAGATAAAATAATGTTTTTGTAGTTGAATAAAAGGATGTACGCTCATTCTCTGTAGATTAATTGAAAATATTCTTAGTATAACTCATGAGGGAGAGAGGACAACAGAGATTTTTGAACCTCAACAACATAATTTTTACCTTCTCAGTCTGGTCTCTATACTTTGAAAACATTTTGTTCTAGGTAGCTTTGAAATGGCAAGGGTTTAGGACAGTTGAAACAATCTAAGATTAAAAAAAATGAATTAATAACATGTTGAAAATTGCGGGTAGAAGTTTGATCTATCATGATGAGCCAATTCCAGTCTAGTTTCTTGGTTGAGTTCTTGAAGATGTCCTGAGGTCTGTAATTATGATGAGAATAATGTACGACTATTTTTATATTACTCCATGGAAGAGTGAGTTTCTGATATATAATTCTAGAACCAGGTTGTTTCTTAACAGATATTTGAAAGATGCAAAAAATGTATAGTCTCTAGTAATGCTGAATAATTTTGCATAGCAATAACCTGATCCTGAATTTATAACATCAACTCACTATTTACACAAACAAAATCATAAGGCATCGATTTGTTTGATGCTTCCTTGCTGACACATTGGTCGAGGTCATGTGGATGCCAGTTATGGACATTTTTCTTTCCCCTTCTTGGATGTTAGTTGTTTCATACGGAGTATCTTGAGGTATATCACCTTTGGTTATACTTGGCAAATATATCTGATATATTACAAGGCGGAATTGTATCTATTTTAAACATAGTTAAACATTTCTTACCTGTTGTTCATGTGTTCTAAAAATTTCTATTGTCATCTTATTCCTTTGGGGGCTAGAAGTTTACTCTTTCTATCCCTTTGTTAGGATCATGGGTGGCATTTAATGTTTAGCTACTAGCTTTCCAGAAAAAAGTAAGCAAAATACACTTTTAAATTTAATTAGCATTGTAAACATTTTCTCTATTGCTCTCTTAAGTATAGATGATCAACAAATTAATAAATCAAGCCCTGATTTGTAATGTCTGGCAATTTCTGAGGTATGAATGTTCAAAACGGAAGTTTAATAATAATATATTCTCGTGAACTGTTTTGATCTGGCTTCAGCACACTCCTGGTTATGCACTTTCTGTTTTGTAATGTCATATATGCTTTTTTTTAAGAACACTTTCCAAATTTGTAATAATCCATCTTGCAAACCTGAGTGTTGACTGATATTGTATGTTTTAATGGCATTAAGTCTATTTATCCCCATTTAAAAGGTTAGTAAATTTCTCAATATATACAGCCATAGCCTTCTCCTTGATGTCTTTATGCTCAGATTGCTTGCCTGGAGAGATGAAGAGTACTATGGGTCCTACTTTCATTCACTGGTTCAATGTGGCCTTGATATCTAATCTTAAAGTTTTCAGTGTCTTCAGTGTCTATCTTTCCTTGATATATATAATAGTTGCAAATTCATCAGGTACAGATGATATTTTTATATCATTAGGAAAATATTGTTTAATGTTGTCAGTATAGTTCAAGGGGTTAATAATGGTCCAACTATTCTAATTTGAAAGCCACCACTGAACTAAATTATTATTATTTAACAAATACTTCTTTTCAGTTTATATCTAGACCTTGCCACAGAATGTATTTTCATGCAAACCAAACATAAAAGCAAGTCAGAATGTATGAATTCATCCTTGTCTCATTGTCTTTCTCAAGGCTAGTCACTTAGTGCTTATTTTTAAGCCTGATCTTTTTATTGTTATAGTGTAATGAGAATTTAAAATAATTTTTCTATAGTTTAGGCAGATAGGAGATGCTAAATAACAGCAATCAGTGTTTCAGTGGAGTATTTTGTTAAAAAAAGTAAGAAAAGAAGATTTACCACTAATGCTTCATTAATTCTTATGTCCTGGCAATGAAGGTATGTGTCTAGTCAGCCACTGGATGAATTAACAACTATTTTGAATCAGGTCTGGTCTCCAGGTAACCACCAGGGTATCAAATTGGCTTGTAGTCTTTGGGAAAGGGACATTTTTTTTTTGTCTCCCTGCCTGTTTCCATCTTTCTTCTTCAGAACCTAAGGGTCCATTTATTACTGGTAGAAATAAATTATATAGGATCATTGCCTCTGGAGTTGTGGATTGTCTCCTTTGTTAATAACATGCTATGATTATGTATGAACTTCTGAAAAGGAATTTGGGTGATGTAATTCCATTAAATTTCCCCAAGGTTGGGTAAGGGACACTTGATACAGTTCAAAACCAGCAATTTTTCTTGTAATAAAACTGTTGAAATTTGGAGCATTGTTTCAAGGAGTCTTTGTGCCTTAATGAAATTCTTATTTTATTTTTGTAATCAAGATTTCCTAAACTTATATAAGTTAAGGGAGAAAAACAGAAAGAACTTTCTTCTTCCTTAAGCAATAAAATAAATAAAAATACCTCTCTAGTACTGACTTTTGAGACTGACTTACTAGAATTTATTTCCTGTCGTTTTTTTCCCTCTTTCTCATGGAACAAAATGTGCCTGAAGAATGAAAGTGTACTGTGATTAGGCTTTGCAAAGGAAAAGGGAGCAATTGCTGGCTCTGGAAGATCACAGAGTTAGGAAATCAGAGATTTAGTCCTGGGGATATTGCTAATTAGCTAAGCGATATTGGGAAGTCACTCCAACTCTCTGAGCTCGGTTTCCTTTTCAAGTAAAATGAGAGAATTGAAAAGAAAATCTCCAAGACCCTATTGCTCCTCTCACCCACCTAAGCAAATGGAGACATTTTTTCAAAGCCAGAGAAGGCATTTTTCAAAACTTTTATCCCAAGAAACTTTATTGGGTTTTGGTCCAAAATTATGAGAGGCACGGTGGCCTAATGAATAGAGATGTGACCTTAGACTTAGTAAGACATGAATTGAAATCCTTTCTCTCTTGCACCCTAATAAGTTGTAGATGAGTTGCTAATTTGCTCTTTTAGAGAAATAAATTTATCTCTGAGGTTATAAACTGCTTTGAGCAATATGGGAAAAAAGATGCTTTGTGAAAATCATATGTGTTATTATTGGACTCATCTCTATAAATACATATGTAATATATGTGGTATATATTATATGTATATATTTATGTATATATAACATTTTAATGTTTGCCACGTCTACATTGTTTCTAGTACTTATTCATGCCCTTTCCTACTAGGCTATTTATTATACCTTGAGCATTCCAAATTGCATGGAAATTGAGATATTTTTTCTACTTGGATTCTCCTTCAGAGAAAAGTTTTAGCACAACATGTTACAAATCATTTCCCTGGCATCATTTCAACAACTGCCTCTGTAATGAAACTGAGATTTCACAGGAAAGCTGTCAAATGTGCATTGATCTTCCATCCAAATTCTTCAACAATTGTAAGCCTATGGGCTACATATGGCTATGGAGCAGTGTTTAACGACAGGAAATACTTGCAGCACCTGAGCACTGAGCTTTGGAACAAAGAGAGAGCCAATCCTTCAGATTAGATGATCACATTTGTGTCAAAAACATGATACAGTGAACCAAAAGGAGTGCTGACAGCACATATTTCCATATGAATGGCTTTTGGGGTCAGAGAAAAGCATTTGGGTTTGATGCATTGCTTAAAAGTTCACATCTTCTCTAATCTATTGGGTCCATTCCGAATACCTAATGCCCTGCTTGAATAGCGATGTGCTTTCTCCATTGCTTTTAACTACATTATTTTACATTTTCAGCTTTATCCCATTTCCATCCACAATAAGACTTTATCCTATATCATTGTGTCTGAGATTCTTACTCTTTCTCATCCCAGATATGAACCTTTTTCACAAGTCCTATTAATTCTGCCTCCATAACTTCTTCCATGTCTATCCCTTTCTCTCTATTTTTTATAACCTCCATTCTAGCCAGTTACTTACCACCTCTTATTTAGTTTATTGATTAATCTCCTAATTGGACCCCTGTCTGTGATATCCCACTTCTTCAGTCTACCCGCCCTATATTTTGTCCATGTTCCTAAAGTATCAGTCTGACCATGTTCAATAAGCTCTAGTGTTTCCTTACTACCTCTAGGAACCAATACAGATTCCTTCTTTTTGATACATAAAGCCCTTTACAACCTAGCATCAACTCAACCTACCTTTTCAGGCTTATTATGCATTACTCCTCTTCATATATGCTACAGAGCAGCCAAAATGACCTTCTTGCTGTTTCTCACATGTGATATTCTGTCTTTTGTTTTCAGGTAGGTCTTTGAAGATTCTGTCCTTCCAGTGTGGAATACACACCTTGGTCACCTTTACTTCTTGGAATCCTTAACTTCCTTCAGTGCTCAGCTGAGGTGTCATCCCCTGCCCCACCCAGGTTACTAGAGCTTTCTCCCAAATTACCTCATATTTATTTTGTCTGACTAACTGTATATGCATGCTTAGGCAAACAATATATATATACATATATATATATGTATATATATATATGTACACATATATTTTAGATATACACATTTAGGCATATACACATCCTTCATATATACCTATATCTTTATGTAGCTCTTTACATCTATATACATATATGCACATATCTATTTATCTTATGTCCATCTGTCCATTTATCTATCTATCCATCCATCCATCTATGTATCTCTTTGTGTTTAGGTTGTTTCTCCAGTAAAATGGGGTTACTTGAATGCAGATATTATTTCATTTTTCTCTTTGAATTCATAGTACACAAGCATGGTGCCTGGTATCTAGTTAGCACTTAAATGCTTATTGATTGATTCTAAAGTTCTGCCCAATTGAAACCCTGAATTTTCCTAATTTTCTCAGCTGTCAAGAGTTCAGCAAAATAACTTTAATGATTAAGTCCAATTCCCAGGACTGTTCTTCAGTTTAACTCCACGCAGGTTGAACAGGGAATCACAAAAGAGATCAGCTATTAGGGTAGGAGCTTTGGAGGTGAGTAAATAAAAGGATGTGGTCTCTTTAGTTATAGAAGACCTAGGAAAAGGAGCTACAGAGATGGAGAATAGGATCATAAGATACATTTAGATCAGTGATTTCCAAAGTGGGCTCTACCACCCCCTGGTGGGTGCTGCAGCGATCCAGGTAGGCGGTGATGGCCACAGGTGCATTTATCTTTCCTATTAATTGCTATTAAAATTTTAAAACAATTAATTTCCAGGGGGCTAAGTAATATTTTTTCTGGAAAGGGGGTGGTAGGCCAAAAAAGTTTGGGAACCACTGATTTAGATGCTGATGATTATGAATATTGAGTATTCTAAAGTAGTCACAGGTATTTGAATTCATACCGTATTATGGAAGAGTCCTAGAGGGATGTTATGTGTTAAAAACTACCCAGGAACTCCCCAGGACCAGTGAAGCCCAAACTTTTGGTTTATGAAAATTCAAGTTAAGTTTAAAAAAGGAAAAAAAGGAACTGGTAGACATGAACCTAAATCTATCCAAACTAACTCCACCCAACTTTCTAAGTCTCTTTGGAAAAGAGAGCCTTTGTTTTCTTCTATAGGCCCTGCTTAATTCTCCCTATGCTATCTAAGAAAACACCCAATGCTATCTGACTTAATCTAACTTAACAACAATAATTAGTAGGGAAAGAAAAGAAAGAAAAAACTCTGGGTTTGGCTTCTGTACTAAGTAACTAAAAGTTGTAGGTGGAAAGTTTTGAATTACCTTAGCCAATAGAATTCTGCTGCATGGATCACTGCCAGATGAAGACTGGTCTCATGGAAATTAGTTTCTTCCAGGCAAAACATCTTCCTGGATGTCAAAGATTTTCTCCACAAAAATCTTAACTTTCCAGGGAGAATCTCTTGGAACAAAACTCTTCCTTCAGCTTGATAGGAATTGTAGGCAGAGATAAAATCTCCTTCCAGCTTGGTCAAAATCCAAGAAGGACGTGAAGTTCAGTTATTTCCAGTTGTAGATCCACAATTCCTTTCTACCCAGAATCCTTTCCCAGGGCTTCTCTCAAAATTCCCTTCCTTCAACTAACCCTTGAAAATCAGACTATCCCTAACTATATTCCTACAATACTTTTCAAATTTATTGTTATAGAAGAAATGGTAATTGGTTCTAGCCCAAGGGAAATATGCAGTGCAAATTCAAATCATAAGGCCACTTCAGAAGATTCCTTATTCTCACTAATGGCCCACTCATGAAACCTTTTTACCAAGTACCAATCAATAATTTGTAATAAATAAATATTTTCTAAATGACTATTATGTGCAGAATATTACTTTAGAGAATGAGTGAGATGAAAAAAATTAATAAGATTTAGTCCCTCTCTTCATTGAGACCTGTAGGCAAAAAAGTACAACTTTTCACAATAGATTTTTTTATGATTAGAATTACAAAACAAAGTGATATTTTATTGACAGACTGCTGATCCTACCTACTTTTGGAGCCCAAAGTAGTTAAGATTTATAGAATTTAGACACCCCCCACCCAAAAAAAAGGGTAAGAGATTTAAATTTAAAAATTCAGGTTTCTAATTTTTAAATAATACCCCAAATGCACTTGTCAGAAATAAGTATCAAAATAAAACTGAGTATCTAGGAAAGAAATTATGCAAAATACCACTTTAATGGAAAGCATTGCTTTTAGAGAAAGCAAATGTTGAATGGTTGGGTGGAGCCTGTTGCTTAGTGAGTGGGCTTATATCTAGAATTCTGAAGCACAGACAATGACTTGATGTGTTAGAACTACATAATTCTGAACAATCTTTCAAAGCCTGAAAATTTTCTTTGCTAACTTCATTCCTTAAAAATCATATATTGGAAAGATCCAAATACTTGGCAAAACCTGGACATTTGACAAAATTTGTCCTTTTGTCTATTTTTGAAACAGAGCTAGGCCTGGTCTCTGGGTATTAAAATATTCACAGTACTTTAAAAAAATGGCAACCATTATTTGGATTCACATAAAGAATCATACAAAGATTCTCATAGTTGAAGGAATCTTGGCATTTACTGTACCTGAAGAAATATCCCATCTACAGCATACGAGAGAAGTAGTCATCTAGTTTACCTTTGAAGATATCCAGGGAAGGAAACTCTATCATATTATAAGACATGTTATGCCACTTTGGATGACTCATTGTTAGAAAGTTTTCTTGTTGAGTTTAAATCTGTATCTCTGAGTTTCTTAAATTCATAGAATCATGTATTTTAAGTTGGATATAATCTTAGAGTTTTAATCCAACATCTTCCATTTTATAGATTAAAGTAGTGGCTATGACATCTGGAGTTAAGGATAATAGTTAAAAGTTTTCTTTCTACATAAAAGCCTTTCAAATAATCAAAAATAATTCAAATAATCAAAAATAATTCAAATAATCAAAAAGGCTATCACAACCTCCCCATCTCAACATAAATTCCAATCTTCTCTTCTTCCCACAAATCCCAATTTGGCATTGTTTCCATTGCCCTCACCATCCTCATCAATCTACTCTAGACATGATAGTATTTATCAACGTACTTCCTAAAGTGGACTATAGCAGATCTCAGTGACAAAATAAAACAGATCTTGGTAGAGAAATGCACAACTCACAAAGGTTAGATTTTTTTTCCACTGGAATTGTCAACTCTACAACACTGAACTATGGAAATGTTTCTCCTCAATCTTTGGAACAAAAGGGTTAGCAAGGAGTATAAGGAAAATTTAGAATCCTAGTTATCATATATCCCTTTTTCATGAGAGAATTTTGTTAGCTATTTTGTATCTACTTTATTTCTTTCATTTATCATTTAATTCTCCAAAGCATACACAACTACACAACAAACCCATCAAACTGAATCTTCTGTTCTCCACTTTTAGGAAAAAATCATGGTAAAAATAAGACTCATTAGGGTTATAAGTAAATTTCATCCTCAATACTTCTCATTAACTTTTATCAGTTAGTAAATGTCATCAGATAAATTGATATAGCTGAGAAAAACATAAGATTATTGAATTTAGAGCCATCATGAAATTTAGAGATAATCTATTCCTATCTCATCACTTTATAGATGGGAAAGTGGGAGCCAGTGTTAAGGTGGAGAAATGTGGGCTAGCAGTTTTGCCTTATTTTCTTCACATCTTTCCCTACAATGACCAATAAAGAGTATCAGGGGCAGCTGGTTGGCTCAGTGGATTGAGAGTCAGGCCTAGAGATGAGAGGTCCTGGGTTCAAATCTGGTCTCAGACACTTCCTAGCTGTGTGTCCTTGGGCAAGTCACTTAACCCCTATTGCCTAGCCCTTACCACTCTTCTGTCTTGGAACCAATACACAATAATGATTCTAAAATAAAATTAAGGGATTAAAAAATAAAGTGCAGAAAGAGTCAAGAAATCTGGGTTCTAGTTCTAGGACCACTTACTAAGTACGTGACTTCATGTAAGCCACTTGATTTCTAAGTATTCTAAATTAAAAAAAAATAAAGAGTGCCAGACTGAGTTCTGGTTTAAAGAGCCAAGAAAAATTCACACTAAATACTTGTTTCCTGAATATGGAAGTTTAGGATGATAATAAGAGAGGTCTGTGAATACTGCAGAGGGGACTAGCCAGAAGCACAGTGAAGTAATGGAAGTGACATAGGCTTGTGGCAGCAGCAACTATAGTGGGGTATATAGCCCACACTCAAAAACAGTAAAGGGAATGAAAATTTGGTCAGAAAGATATCTTGGGGACTTCTGTAATAGCACTAGGAGCAGGAACAAGGGCCATCTGGAAGCTCTGTCACACATTACTCAGTTCTAGGTCACAGATTGAGGGTAGAGGAAAGTGATTCCAATTCAAAGGAGGAGGGGCCTCACCTCTACAAAGTGCAGAGAGAAAATTCCTTAACTGGAAACCTAGCTGGAAAACTGAATGCAAAAGCAAAGAGGGGGACTCTTTTCTAACCATCAGCCCGACACATAAGTTTGCAGGAAAATTTACCAAGACAGGAAAACCAAAGTGGAACCAGCAGTTAAGTTGTTCTGAATCTATAGAATCTCCCAATGAGCTAACTTAGCAGTAGTTTATAGAAACTGAACCACATAACATCCAATACATCTAAACCAGTCAGGAATTTTCAGAACAGGAGAGCAGTAAACTGACTTTTCTCTGGATAATACCACTTTGTAGGCTATAAAAACATATCAGCCCCCAGACATAGCTGGAAAAGCAGCAGGACATGAACAAGAAAGACTCAAGCTTTGTAGAACATCCCATCTAGAAGTGAACAGAGGCCAACACTAACAGAAAGTCCAAAGTCAAGAAGTGGGCTGGAAATATGAGCAAACAAAAGAAAACTTGATCATAAAAACTACCATGGTGACAGGGAAGATCAAGACAGAAACCCAGAAGCAGGCAATGACTTGAAAACAAGCCTTAAAGAAAAATGAAGAATGGACAAAAGACCAACAAACTTTGACTAGTTTAAGAAAGAGATTTTTAAAAAAAGATGAAGAAACCAAAGTTCAGAAAGGCTAAGTGATAAAGACAAGAAAGTGCCTCTGGTGGCAGTAACGCTTCACATTATAACTACTTTGTACCATAAACAATATATGTAAAATATCTAGGTATCAATCTACCTGACTACTACTACAAAACATTCTTTATAGAAACAAAGGTATTAAATAATTGGAAAGATGCTAATTATTCATGATTGGGATGTGCCACTATAAAATGTTTTGATCTAAATTAATTTACAAGTTTAATACAATGCCAATGTACAATACCAATGCATATTACGAAGAGATTACTTTGTATATCTAAAGAAAAATAACAAAATTCACCTTGAGGAACAAATGTTCAAAAATTTCAAGAGAAATAGAAAAAAGGAAAATAAGAGACATCTTTTAGGGCAGATATTATCAAAACTCTTTGGTGCTGGTTAAAAAAAATGAAAAAGTAATCAATGAAAGAAATAAGGTAAAGATGACTTAAAAAAGAATTGAATTCAGTAAGTGTCTGATATAGACATCAACTATTAATGAAAGGAATCCCCATTCAATAAGAAATTGTTGGAAAGCAGCCTGATAGAAATTAGGTTTGGGAAAACATTTTAAACTATAGAGGACAATAAGTTCCAAGTGACTATGGGATTTAAAAATAAGATGTCACATCATAAAAAAAAACAAAAACGAAAGAAGGCAAGTTATCATTTTAAACTATAACAAATTAAGAATTCTTAAAAACACAAAAAGAGAAGTGTTACAGAGGATAATATGGACCATTTAATAACATAAAACTGAAGATATCTTGTAGAAAAAAAACCTCATACATCTAGAATCAGGAGAAAAGATATTGATTAGGGAAATATTTGCAGCAAATATTTGTGTTAAAGGCTTATTGTATGAAATATGTAGGGAACTGGTACAAATATATTAGAATGAGAATCATTCCCCAATAAATGGTTAAAGGATTCAAATAGGAAGTTTTCAAAAGAAAAATGAAAGATATATAACCATATGAAATAATTTTATTGGTCTTTATTAATTTTTCAGACATATTTGACTCTCCCTAACTCCTTTCTGGATTTTCTTGGCAAAGATACAGGACAGGTTTGCAGTTTCCTACTGTAGCTCATTTGACAAATGAGGAAACTGAGGCAAACAGCTTTAAGTGATTTGGGCAGGATCACATAGCCAGTAAGGGTCTGAGGCCAGATTTGAATTCAAGTCTTCCTGAGCTCAGGCTAGGTGTTCTATCCACTGTACCATCTAACTGTCTTATAAAAGAATACTCCAAAACAAACATGAACTCTGAAGATCTCCCTCACATTCATCAGATTGGCAAAAATGAGAAAATATTAAAATGGCAAATATTGGAGAAGATACTGCAGTACAGGCACACTAATGTGCTACTATTAGAACTTTAAATTAATCAAATATTCTAAAAAACAATTTAGAATTGAATATTGCTATAAGGGGATTAATCTTGTAGAGTGGTAAACTGGAAGTAATAAGGGAATAGGCTAGAGGTAATAGGGAAATTAAGGCAAAGAAGGTTGTAATAGGGATAAGGCACTGTGGATAGAGTTTGTGAATCCCTAAGGCAGTAAAGTGGATAAGGAAGGCACAATGGTGAAAGTGGTAAATTGAGGTGGTAGGAGAAGTAAGGGAATGACTGAGTTAAGGGAATATAAACACGGAGGTATAAAGAGTTGCAAGGGAGAGGATGAGGTATTTTGGGCAGCCTGGGAGACACAGACTGGGACACAGGTTTGAGACAGAGACACTGAAGGGAAACAGACTGAACCCTCCAGGTAGGAGGGGCACTTCTACAGACAAAGGTTGGGGCCAGCCAAGAATGACTTGAAACTGACTAGAGGGCTTTCTAGTCAGTTTCTCAGGTTCACAAACGAAGAGTCCAGAGGAAGTATTGAGATCTCACTTCCTCAAAAATGGACGCCTCCAATTCCCTTCAGGACCCAGGAACAATATTATTCCTTTCTCCCCTTCTCCCTCTCTTATCAATCAACTAATGAACTAGCCAAAGGTTTGATTAAGTGACAAACAGGGTTTATTGAGTTTTAGGATTGGTTGGAAGGGATGGAGGGATACAAGGTAGCTCTAACAGCCCTCTAGAGAAAGCTTCAGGTGGGGGAGGGAGACAGGAATGTGAGACTGAGAAAGGACCTGCCTAACTCAGCCCCGAGGGGTTTTTGTAGCCTATGGGGTTAGGAAAGTTGGATACAATGATTCAAGAGATAATTTGTAACAAGGGTAAGCCCTATTTGATTACGGGGAAATTAAATCTACCAAGTTTGAAAGCTACCACCCAGATCCACTCTCCTTTCAAACCTCACAGAAATTTAGGAAGGGAAATGATGATTGGGAATAGGGAAGGTTAGGGAGATCCAAAGGAAATAGTTAAGCTAACAAATTTTAAGAGAAAAGCTGCAGAATATAGGCCAAGTTTTCAGTCCAAAGATAGAGCTCAGTTGACAATCCTACTCTCATCGAGTCTCCAGGGTCAACTGTCTAACCTCAGGATTCTAAACCCTTTTCAACTGTCAGAAACTCTGCAGTAAGGCTTTGCAGGGTTAATATACACCCTTTTGCACTACAATATGTATATTCTTTTGACCCAGGAATAACACTATAAGTATACTTCAAAGAAGGAGATGGTGATGACTGACAGAATATGGAAGTATGGAAGTATTTTCAATCAATCAATTAGTTAACATTAATTAAGCACCTACTATACTGTATCTCCCAAGAATCTGTAGCATGAGCAGTTGACTACACTCCAGTAAAGCCATCTTGGATGGGCTAAACCTGGCTGAGGGTAACCAACAGGCCTCAGACCCCATTGGTAATTTAGGAGACTATCCTAAGCAGAATGGGCAGATGAGAACAATTTGTTCCAGTGACCTTGGAGGCTGAAGCAAGTTCTGTGGAATACTTTGAGTGTGGTTGGGCCATTGTTAGTCATCTTGACTTTTGTCTTCCCACTGGACTTCAATGACTCTGGAAAAGAGAGTGAGGCTGATAACTTTGTACAACTCTGCCTCACATAAATCCAGTTTGTGCATAAGTCAGGACACCACCCTGTGATGTGGAATCTCTTTGAAACAAAGGATGAATAACTATATTACAGATATTGTGCTAAGTGTTAGGGATTCAAAGAGACAAAAGATAGTCCTTGGCTTCAAGGAGCTTAGAATGTAATGGGAGAGACAAACGAACAAATATTTACAAACTATACACGGGATGAATAGAAAAAAAAATTATTAAGAGGGAAAACACTAGAATTAAGATAGATTGGGAAAGATTTTTTGTAGAAGGTGAGATTTTATCTGAGAGTTTAAGGAAGCCAGTAAATAGCAATGAAGAAGAAGATTCCAGCCAGAGAAAATGGGCATTGAGGAGAACTGGAGTATCTTGTTTGTGGAATATCAAGAAGGCCATTTTCATTGTATTGAAGAGTATGTGGTGGGATGAAAAAGGAATAAGGTGTAAGAAGACTGGAAAGGTAAGAAGAGGCTAGGTTATGAAGGGCTTTGAATATCAAGCAGAAGATTTTATATTTGATTCTGGTGGCATGTTGAGTTTGAGATCGGTATAGAGATTGGAAGTTGCTGAATTAACTGAGAGACAATATAGAGAAAAGGGGTCCACTTTGGGGCACGTTCACTGTAGTAGGTAGTATATAGAGGATGATTCAGGAAAGATAGTCAGGCAGGTAAAAGGAAAATGAAGAGGTATCCTGAGAATTCAGGGAGGATAAAATATGGAGGAAGAGAAGGTAGTCAGTAGTGTTGAAGGCTTCAGAGAGGTAGAAAAGAATGAGAAGTGAGCCAAGGCAATCACATTTGCCAGTTTCAAGATCAATGGTAACTTTGGGGAGAATTGTTTTAATTGAATGATGTAGTTAGAAGCCTGGTTGTAAAGGGTTGAGAAGAGAAAAGGGAAGTAAAGGCAATGATAATATATGAATCTTTCTAGAAATCTGGTTGTGAAATGGAAGGGTGATTTAGAACAAAACATAATTGCCTCTCCCTACCCCTCTATAAGACGAGCACTTGAAATCTCATCATCATAATGTTGATGAAATCAGCTTTGAAATTATTAAAAGGGAAAACACTATAATTCAAAACCTTCTTAATTCCCCTCTATGAGTTGGTTCTCTCCAGAGACTGGCTCCCAGGGAGAAGGGAGAAGAGAGAAAAAAGGTCCGGTGGATGAGAAGTTGGCAGGATCAAGGGGGCTGAGAATGGGATCACAGATTCCACTTTATTGAGCATACAGGTCCAATATTTATAAGAAATTATGCCCTAGTAACTAAAGAAGCATTGCATCATTGAAAGTCAATGGGGAATCACAGGCATAATGCCAGAATTAGCCAACAAAATAAGGAGGGGGAGAGAGTGCAGGTGTGACACAGTCATACACAGAATACAAGGGTTTTTGGCCTTAGCATATGTGTGTCTATGAAGATACAGCTTCAAGGTCTCTCCCCTAAAATAGTGCTAGACCTTGCAGATATTGCTTGTCTGAGGAGACTGGCTGGACAGCCGAAGCTCACTTGAGAAATGACAACTTATTATCTTGGAGCTAACCTTGGCTCCTAACAAAGGGCTGTAGTTCTTTTGAAATCTGGCTTTGCCAAAGGATTTCAGAGCAGAAGTTCAGGCCTGTCTATTTTGTTGCTTTTCCTCAGTTGGCCCAAAGCATCTTTATGGCTCTGTCACTCCTAGATCTCCTCTCTGATTGCAGGGCTGAAGGGTAGAGCACTTAATTTTTCCCAAAGCTTTCCTTTATAGAGCGATGAGATCTGTACTATCTGACTAATTTTATTGCTTTCAATAAGCAACTTTCCTTGGTTTGGACTCAAAAAACCTCCATGATGTCTCTGAGGCTGGTACTTGCTGGTTCTTACCACCCTTAACCTTTCCCCCATCCTTTTCTAGTTTCCTTTTGTGTTAGATTAGAGGCTCTTAGCAGGGACTCTCTTTCTTTTCCCCCCTAATTTGTATCCCTAGCACTTGTTATAGTGCTTGACAAACAGTACTTATTGAATTGAATTGTAAAATCAGATGGCCGACTCAGGTTTAGTTATTTATTTGTTGTAAAGGGTGGTATAAACTTAAACATGGTTACAGGCAGTAAGAAGAGAATAAGTTAAGAGAGATAGTATATGCAATATGTTTGTTTGTATGTGTGTTAATTCTTGATTGCTATTGAGGACATGAGAGGTCAATGCAGTGTGTTTTAGGGGAGAGAGAGACACACAGAGAGAAAAAGATGTGTGTGTGTGTGTGTGTGTGTGTGTGTGTGTGTGTGTGTGTCCTAGGATAAGGACAAGGAATGCATTTGAAAAATGGAAATATTGTGAATCAGGTACTTAATTCTTTGAGAAAAGAGAGAGAATGACTTGGGGCCAGTAGACAACTGCTACTAGGATCTGAATTTTTTCATCTATAAAAAAGGAGGGGAGTGGGCTACATGAACTCTAAGGTCCCTTTAAGTGCTACATCTATATTGCAGAAAGAGGCTACATAATTTAAATCAAATCTCAAATGTAGTAAATATCAAAGTTAAGATTTGATCCCAGACCCTCTAATTTCAAATCCAGCATACTTTGCATTGCACTACAGTGAAACTAAAACCCAGGGAAGTAAATTGACTCACCTTAAGTCATATAAACTAGTTAGTAGTACACAGTAATAGAATGCAGAGGGGATTAGAACCTAGAGGGGACCAGAACCCAGTGTCCTGACTCCTAGTCAATTAGCTTTTCTGCTATATTGCATCCTTTGAATTTCTTCTAGGTCAGACTTATTAATCGATGCACAGAAAGTTATGAAATTAGAAGCTGGAACAGGAAAAAGAAAATGTTGCCATTATTAGGGTAAGGTGTGAATAGAATCATTTTAATATTGCCATGATTTTCAGTTATAAATCTCTTCTTCCTTCTGTTTTCATATGTAAGGTCAATCCTGGCACATAAGATTTTTAAACTGTAAAACTCATCCTGATACAGTAGAAAGATAGAACCCTGAATTTGAAGTCAGAAGACTTGAATTCAGTTCTACCACTTACTTGGCCAAATAATTTAATGCCTCTAAATCTCAATTTTCACATCTATGAAATGGTAAAATAATACTTCCACTACTTACCTCATAAGATTTTTTTAAAAGATAGTGCTTAAAAACCTCAAAGCTCTATATTTTGTGTTCTCCTCTGAATTAAGAATTAGGAAAGACTTGGGCTCAAATCTCATCTTTGCAACTTATTGGCTATGAACATAGGCAAGTGAATTGCTTTAGTTGGACATCAGTTTACTAATCTGTAAGATAGGGATGATAATAATATCTATTTCACAGGCTCATTGTAACATTCAAATGAGATGATGGGAATAAAATAAGTTTGCAAACCTTAAAGGACTACATTCACATTTAGATTTTTGTTTTGTCATTACCGTTTTTGTGATAACTTAGTTTCTCTGGATCTTTATTTTCTCATCCACAAAAAGAGGGGCTATGCTTGGTGATTGTTAAGATCTTCAGAAACTCTTAATTCCAACAGTACTCAGAATGTGACTTTATATTGAAACTGTTCTTCCTCCTAGGATCTTGATTTCTATAGGATCCAAAAAGTTCATTCATGTATCCAGCAAATATTTCTGAGACCTACAAAATTTGTGTTAAATTTGTAAGCCTTAAAGCATTATATAAATGATAGCACTATGGCTATGGTCATGATTATTATTAATGTTGTTTCCTGAAGGATAAAAATAATTTTTTAAATTTTTATTGATATTTTTAGGACATTACAGCAATTTCCCAAAATCCATACACATCCAAAGGAACTCTTCCATGTCACAAGGAAGTACAATTAAGCAAAATAGAAAGACACATCAACTGTTTCTGAAATTTTCTGCTTACATTGTCATCCATAGTCCACTATCTTTCTATGGAGAGGAAAATCCTCTGAATTCAATTATCTGGATTCAAAATTGATCAGTGTATTGAACTGATGGTTTTTAGTAATTTTCCCCCTCTACAATATTTTAGGTATTATGTACATGAGATTATAGGACAATGAAGTAAGTCTAGAAGGGAACTCAGAGGCTATCTTATTCAACTTTAATTTTACAGTTGAGGAAACTGGGGACTATTATGGAGGTTAAGTGACTTGCCTAAGGTTACAGAGGTAGTAAGTATCAGTTGTGAGATATGAACTCATTTCCTCTGACTCCCAGGATCTTTTGGTTTTGTTTTCTTTATTCTACATCAGTTCATATGGGACTTCCTGAGTTTATCAGAGTCCTTCATATTTGTGGATCCTGATGCTTCAGTAATTTTCCATTATATTCATAGGCCATTTTGTTAAGTTATTCCCCATTTTCTAGGTACATGCTTTGTTCCCAGTTTCTTGGTATCTCAGAAAATGATTCTTTGGAAATTTCAGTTTATGAAATCTTTCTTTCTAACATTGACCTCCTTTGGGGCTATGCCATGAGAGAACTGGCTGGGTCTATAATGTTTTCTCAACACGATCTAGATTTTCTTTTCCACAAACTAAAGCAATAATAGTCCCAAATTGCTTCAGAATTGCCATGGGATGTGCTGGGTAAATTCTTAATGATATAAAACCTGAATTAATAGTGTTTGGCAGTGTGATCACTTTAAATAATTGAGTGTGATTAGGAGTGTTTTTTTTTTTAAAGCAGATCTAGTAACTGCTCTCACAACAGTTACCATTAATGTCATGAAGGGCTACTTGGTCCAATGAAACCAGTTATACTGTAAAGACTATGCAAGATTTCTTGGACCAGCGAGCATCCTGAAAGATCTTTAGAGTTCCTTTGGTTATAGGAAAATATAAACAGATATTTGCTTTCACCTCTTTACAAAAGCTAACTATTTAAGAAAATTTGAACAACTTTTAATAGAACCCTAAAGGCTAAATTTCAGAATAGTATTTGTTAACTATTAGTATTATGGATTAGTCTCATCAACAACTAGTTTTATGGTGTAAATAAATGAACAATTAGTCTTATATCTCTTTAATTCCAGAATGAGCCAGAGGGATTAAAATAGTTTGGCAGGTGGCCATTCTACACTGTGCAGGAGAAGGATGATAATGTGTGGTAGCCATGCATGAAATGATTCATTTCTTAGAAGTATAGGCTGTTAGACCAAGAGAGACTTTTAGAGGTCATGTAGACCATTTAGTCCTTCACTTACTAGATGAAGAAACAGAATTCCAGAGATAGGTGACTTGCCCAATGTCATAAGACTAGAAAATAAGGGCTAAACCTTGAACTCAGGTCTCCTGTCTTTAAGTCCCATGTTAGGTCCAGGATACCTTGTTATAGGTAAATCTTATGCAGCTTCATTTCTCCACAGAGCAGAAACAATTTATATTGACTACTTAATGAATTCCTAATTGATGGTTTATAGTTTTCTCAAAGCTTTCTTGATCCCCTGAAGAAATTTACCTGGGGAAGGTATTTGAGCCCGTCTCTTGCTCTGAAACAGCCAAGCATAGGGCATACTAATTTAGCATTTTAAGGATCCACATTTTTATTGATGTGGGCCATTGCTTAACATCACCACCAATTAGTGATATACCAGATGACTTTCAAAGTTAGTGAGGCTGGAAATTTATCAGGCTAAAAAACCTCATTAATGAGCCTCTCCAAACCCATCTAGTATGGTTCTTCGACAACAAGCACCCAGACCATCACATAGTCAAAGGAAAACCCTTTTCTTTTTCATAGGATTTGCAGATATAACTGTGAGAATCCAGCATCATCCCTATGTCATGGTAAAGCAGTAGATGAGGACTTTAGGAGAGCAACATTAAGAGAGCAAAAATACCCTATAATTTAAATAGTTTATCCTGGAAAGATGGGCTGAGATCAGAATAAAGAAGACCTTGAATGTCAGATTAAGAAAGTGTAGACTTTGCTTGTCAGGAAAAATGGAGGTGCTGCACTATGGCTAACAAGGTGGCAGGGGAATTGTTCTGTGGGAGTAGGAAGAACAAAAACTGTTGCCAGCTGCCCTAGGGAGAGAATCATCCCTGATATTGTTGTGAAGCTGCCTCTAGGAAGTGTGTGTGTGTATAAATCTCCTAGGTCTCTGGGCTGCTGTATCTTAAAATGGTTCTCAGACGGTGCAGTTGACTCTATTCATGGAAGGAGAACAAGAAAGACAAGAGAGACTTCAGTGTGGCGCAGCAGTGAAGCTCTGGGGACTCTGGTTACTGTGGTGGAGTTCTGTGATTGTGTAATCCTATCTTATGAGGATTCCAGGGAAGTTTTCTTGTCAAGGACTGAACTTTGCTCCTGGATATCAGAAGGCCTGATATACCAAAGGGCTGAGCAGGGAAGATGCCTCAGGACCCAGTAAAGAGTCACATCCTTGACAAAAGGAACCCTTCCCTATGCTCTCAGGAGTGCCTGTACCCAGCAGAAGTCAGAGGATGCTGACAATTTGGAGATTTCTGAGCAAAGGAAGTTGTCTATAAGGTGGGGAGGCAACAACACTTGTTAGTAGCCCCATAGAAGCTCTAGTCTTTTTGTTACTCTGAGGCTGTTTCTAAACAGAATGTGAAAGCAAGGAAAGCCTGGATCTAAGAGCAGGAAGAAATCGAGAATAGGATATTGTACCATTATGGGTGGAAGGAAACAAAACTAGAACGTTGGGTTGGAGACATTTTTGTTTGCAGAGCACCAAGGCTTTGGGGAATGAATATAAAATAGTGGAAAGAGCCATAAACCTCTGGATCCTGTTTCTCATATTAACTCACTGTGTCAAAGAGAAAACATTTAACTTTTCTAAATCTGTAAAGAAATGCTACCTTTGTGCAACAAAGTCAATGGCAAACCACATCCTTAAGTTTTTCATTGTGCTTTCTGAGCCCCTCCCTGTCCTTGGTGTCCATCTGGGTCAGAGATCATGAGCTATGTGGTACAGGGAAAAGTGTTTGATTCAGTCAGGGGCTGTGGGTTGCAAACTTGGTTCTATAACTTGCTTTTTCTTTTACCAGGGGCACACCATCTAACCTGTGTAGACCTCCATTTTGACATCTACAATAAAAGGGACAGATAAAATAACATTTCAGGCCCTTTCTCGCTTTAAATAAATCTATGATCCTAAGACCTTGACCATTGGAGTCCAGATTCAAAGAAATGACACGAGGAGAGTTGTGTTTTAGAAAAATTAGCCTGGCGGTGATATTTAAGATGAATCTGAGAGGGAAGCACTTTTAAGACTAAGAAATCAGTTGGAAAACTATTACAATAGTCCAGATCATAGGGAATCAACGCCTCCACCAGGATTGTGCTGATCAATGTTTAACGACCAGATGTCTGAAAAAAAATGTATGAGACACACTTTTAAGTTTAATCTTCATTATTAAAATTCCTCTACTACTTTCTCAAGTCTAGACAATCAACAGAAGATAAGCCCCAGTTTTTGCATTTGCCAATTTCTAAGGCATAAATGCTCCTACTGAAAATTTAACAACAGTCTCTCATGAACTACTATAAACATATTTTAGCACATCCTTGGCTTAGCTAGGGTGATAGCAACAGGAATGGAAAGAAAGGGAGGGATAAGGGAGAAGTCATTATTTTGATATATATCTATACATGTAGAGGAATGAATATCCAAGCTAGATTCCTGGATAGAAAAGCCCTATGTAGGTAGAATAATTCACCAATAGTATAATCTACTTATATGTGACTTAAAACTGACTAGAGTCCAATCTTTTTCAAAATGTCCTGGACATATTGTAGCAAAAACACTAAACTATGAATAAAAACCATGTTTGTTGCATCCCCAAGGATTCTAAATACAGTCAATGCCAAAAGAGAGGTGCAATTTCAGAGTTTTCACAATACTTTAGATTGGATTAATATTGTTTTTGGATGTGTCTCAGAGATAAGAAGTGGAGAGATTTTGCAGCTAGCAAAAGCATTTGACTGATCTGTCATCTGATTTTGTATTGAATAAGGGGGGAAAAACAAACCCAAACAAAAAAAAAGCAAAACATTAGCTTATGGTCACAAAGTCAACAGAGTGACTTCACCACCAGATTAAAGTCACAGGGAGTGACAAACATTATTATCTCATGGAAAAATATGGGATTAATATGTAAAGAGCCCTGAGTTCTGGCCTTACCTTAAATCATTTTATGATCTGCTAATTGCTTTCCTTTTTAAAACCCAGCCTTTCTGTTTACTAAATACTTCCAAGTTTCAAATCCAAAGCTTGTTTCCCCTTCAGTCCCCCAGGTGTCCCCACCCATAAAATGAGGATAATAAAATTTGTCTTATTTATATTGTAGGTTTGTTAGAAAGACCAAATGAGTTTAAGTACATATAAACACTTTGAAGAAACCCTTTAACACTGCATTTTATTCTTCTTTTGAATCAAATGCATGAATGCCTTTTTTGAAACATGCTTTAAGATTTACAAAGTGCTTTGCCTGTTATGTCATCTAATCCTTACAAGGAACCTTTGATATAGCGGTCATTATTATCTCCATTTCAGAGATGAAATAACTAGACTGAGAGAAGTTAACTGACTTTCCCAAGGGACACATAGTGAGGAATTGTCCAAGGCAGGATTTAAACTCAAGTCTTCCCAAGTGCAGATCCTGCATTCCTTCTATTTTTATTAAAAGCTTATTTGAGCATTATATCTTCAACATCTTTCTGTCAGCTGGGTAACTGTGAAGATGTGGTTCATTATGCAAAATCACCAGTGAAAGGGTGACTCCAGTTTTCTTGGAGAAGGCCCTGGATACATTCCTAGACTCCACCCTAACACTTTTAATAGAAATGAGAAAGTAGTCATGTTGATCAAGAGTTAATGGTACTTTTTATATTTCTGTCATATTTTTGATTCTTTTAAGATCATGAAGATACTTTCGAAATTCTATCAGAATTTTGAGGGGTCTTGAGGGGTCAGCCTGGTGGCTCAGTGGTTTGAGAGCCAGGCCCAGAGACTGGAGGTTCTGGGTTCAAATTTAGCCTCAGACACTTCCTAGCTGTGTGACCCTGGGCAAGTCACTTAACCCCCATTTCTTAGCCCTTACCACCACTCTTCTGCCTTGGAACTAATACTGAATATTGCTTCTAAAATGGAAAGTAAGGGTTTAAAAAAAAAGAATGTGTCTTGAAAAGATGGATGTTTTTCTTATGCATTTGGTGAGATGCCAGTACCCTCTCAGACTTTATATTCTTAAGTGCCACTGACACTTCTTCATATAGCAAATTTGATAATTAGGTTTTATAATCCTAACATGGTGGGCAACTCTGCTGAAGAGACTAGATCACCAAAACACTAGATCTGTCCACATTTATTTTTTAACCATTTGGTAGTTTAATATGTAAAGTGTACATGCATAATTAGCTTAATTTTGTTTTATGCCAAGTTTTCAATGAAGTGGTTTTTTTTCTATATATTTTTTTTCTCTTTTGTGAGTCAGTGCTGATTTTCTAGCTCCCTTCTAGCTCCCTGCTACTCCCTAGCTTTTGCACATAAAAATGTAACCTTTGCAAGATTATGTCTACCACTTGAAAATGAGATTGAGCTTTTATTGATTGAGTTTGCTTATAGATTATTTCAGCTTCCTTATTTGGCAATTCTTTTATATCAGTTAAGATTCTCCAAGAAGTAATAATGGAGACAAGATTTTTGTTTGTCACTTTCTAATTCCTCTGAGTCAATAATTTGTTTGAATAGGTGTTGAGAGTTGTTATCATCACATGTGGAATAATTTTCTTCAATTTTAGGCTTTTACCCAAATTTAGTATTGCCTCAGATCATTGCTCTTGACATTCTCCACTAAAACTATACACAAAATGATTCTGCTTCTGCCTAGTGCAGTGCTTGGCATGTAGTAGGTGCTTAATTAATGTTTATTGGATTGGATTGAAATGAATACTCTGTTGATAGCATGTTGCTTTCTATACATTAAGCTATAATCATTATTTGTGACATTGAAAAATGCCTTGAGTAGGGCTTTTCATCTCTCTCTCTCTCTCTCTCTCTCTCTCTCTCTCTCTCTCTCAAAAGCCTTATATTCTGTTATAGAATCAATACTATGTATTGGTTTCAAGGCAGAAGAGTGGTAAGGGTCAGGCAATAGGGGTTATGTGACTTGACCAGGGTCACAGAGCTAGGAAGTGTCTGAGGCCAGACAGGACCTCCTGTCTCTGTCTGTCAACCAACTGAGCTACCTAGCTGCCCCTTCAGCTCTCTTTTTGAAATAAGTTTTATGTTGGTCAGATGTAAGGTTTATACATAGTTTACAAGTCTTTGGCTCTTTTATTAATTCTTCACTCTATTTTTTTAACAGTTCTAGTAATTTATACAACTTCATCTATGCCCGTTTCGTTACATATAGATTTAATTTTAAGAACTAATATAAAAATCTTTCTTTTTTTTAAAAAAATAGAAACCCTTACCTTCTGTCTTAGAATCAATACTGTGTATTGGTTCCAAGGCAGAAGAGCAGTAAGGGCTGGGAAATGGGGGTTAAATGACTTGCCAAGGGTCACACAACTAGGAAGTGTCTGAAGTAAGATTTGGACCCAGGACTTCCCATCTCTAGACCTGACTCTCAATTGACTGAGCCACTCAGATCCCCCCATAAAATTCTTTATGGGTCATCTATACTTTATCCTTTGTAACCCATAAGGCATCATGGTATTGCAGGAAGAGCAATGAATTTGGAAGTTAGAAACAAGTCTCATTGAATCTTGTCTATATTTGTAACTTGTGTGACTTTGGGCAGATCACACCATATTTTTAGCTTCAATTTCCACCTTTATAAAACAAAGGCATTATCTAAGGTACCTTCCAAAGAATTCTTAGTGTTTTTACTTAAGATAAGCCGTGATTATCTTCATGGTGATCTGTTTTCATATATTCATCCTGAGTACTACAAGACAAGCTGACCAAGGGATTTGTGACATTGCACATCTTGTATGTGAGTATGAATGGAACCAATTCCCCAAACTCATTCTTCTTAAAAAAGAACAGGAGCCCCATTAGGATCACAGGTTTATAGCTGGACGGGAAGGACCATTAAGTCCTTGCTTATTTGCAGCGTAGGAAACTGAAGTACAGAGAGATGAAGTGATTTATTCTGGGTCAAACAATAAATCTCTGAGGTGGGACTGGAAACCAGTTCTTTCGGACTCAAAGTCCAGTGGCCTTTCCGTTATGCCAAGATGCCTCTGAAATTTCCCTCTAAACCTACCCCTACTTCAAATTTGTTTATTATAATTGAGGGCACTACAATCTTTGTACTCTCCTAGGTTCCTAACTTTGGAGTTATCACCAATGCTTTCCTCTTCCTCATAGTCCCCCCCCCACACACACACAGCCAGCTGTTCATCCTTTTCAATTTTCCTTCCACATCATCTTTTCTAGTTTTCCTTCTACACCTCTCTTCTCACCCAGCTACTACCTACTTTGGTACCATTATTCTTTTGGACTAATATTCTTTTATTTTTAATCATTACCTTTTGTCTTAGAATCAATATTGTTATGCTTTGTTTCCAAGGGAGAAGATCAATAAGAACTACTGATGGGGGTTAAATGACTTGCCCAGGTAGGAAGTGTCTGTGGTCAGATCTGAACCCAGGACTTCCCATCTCTAGGGCTGGCTTTCAATCCCTGAGCCATCTAGCTGCTCCCTATACTTAATATTCTCTCTAAACTTACATATTCTTAAGTGTCATTGCCATTTCATTATTTTATTTCTCTAATACCCAAGTATTAGACTAGATAGGATGTGTGATTCCACTGTCATTTATCAGTCTGAGAAACACTAACAAAGGTGTCTTAATTTGCCTCTATGTGCCTCTCCTTTCTTCATTTCTCATATGGACTATTTTAATAGATTTTTAATTTGCTGTTTGTTGTTGTTGTTGTTGTTGTTGTTTCTAAGTCTGGTCAAACCAGCAAACATTTACTAAATATTTACCTTGTGCCAGGGATAGACAAGTAGAAAGACAGTCCTTTCCTTCACCTTAAGGAGCTTATATTATAGAAGGGGAAGATGACATCTAGTAGGTAGCTGAAAAGTGGGCAAGGAGGGCATCTTATACAAAAGCATGAACAGTGAAAATCTGGAGAGTCAGGAGCGAATCTGATATAGATGTTCAGTTCTATAGAATTCAATTTTTCCAGCTTTGTATCAGTCTGGTGGTTGGACAAAGGTCACTCTTCAGTTATGTACTTATCATGGGATACAATAGTAGGAAATGACTTTGTACTAGTCATTTTTGTTCCATTCTGTATCCTCCAGAGGTCATTCTCCTTGTCAAAGAAAACAGAAGACAGAGAATTTGAACAGCTATCGTCTCTGTGTTGTCAGTTATCATTGTTTTACCTACTCAATGGGGTGATTATTTGCCTCACCTGATCTTCCTCTTTTTTCTAGTAGCATTGAAAAGAACACAAGTCAAAATAACAACAGCAACAGCAGTATCAGGACCCTTTTTATCCTTGGCTTTTTCTCAACAAGCTCAATTTTTTCTAAACTTCAATGCTCCTGACACTATTAGTACAGACTCATTGACATAATTTTATACTTATCCTCTGTAACCTTCCCTTCCTTCCATCTTTTATATTATAGCTTTAAAAACTCCAGGTTGATGGAGGAGTTCTTTTTGTATCCACATAGGTCTCTCTAGACAATTCCTGTTTCTTTCACATTGGAATTGTTTTACATTTGGCTTTAGATTTAATTCTCTAGAAATTTTCTTTCCTCCTTAGCCCAAGTTCCTAATAGAATTTTATTCCATTGGATCCTACCAGCCATTCTCTGAGACCTTTGAAATCTAATACCCAAAATCTAGTGTGCATGTCAGACTATACCAGATTTTTATCCTTTTCTCTTTGAAAAATTCTAGGAGAGAATGATCATTTTGTTTCAAGGTTTCCATCATTTCCACCCTAGCAACAGTTCCCTTATAGTAAGATTCCACATCCAAACAGTATTCTGTCTTATATTTTCTTCAATTTTAATGAAGAGAAAAGAAGGCAATTTAAATTCCTCTGCTTTTGACATAAAAAGTTCAAACACGTCTAAATCTTTTAACTTCTCCATCATCACAATAGCATGTCAATTTTTATGGAAAGGTCATTTCTGAACTCTCTAGCTCTTCTTTTTGTTTACATATTGATTGTATAGTATTCCTTAATAATAAAATAAAATAATAAAAATTACAAATTGAAGGCAAAATAGGGGATCTTTAGCCCAATACTTATTTTTAGTTAAGGAAGCTGAGGTATAAAGAGGTTAAGTGATTTGTTTCAGGTCATACAATAAGCATCTAAGGCCCTGATGATGAACCTATGACACATGTGTCAGCACTGACACTCATTGCCATTTTCGATGACATGGGGCTGCATGCTGAGGATGAAACATTTGCTGTAGTGTAGTGTAGACACTATGTGTGGGAGGTCTGTAGGTCAAAACAACAGAACTTCCGCACAGAGCATCTAGTTCTGGGATTTCTGGGCCATTGGGGACCTTTGACCTCACTTCTGGCCAGTGGAGCAGGGAGCAGGAGAATGCTGTGGGGGACACATCTCTGGGGGTCCTGAGATCGCCATTGCCAGCAACCGCATAAACACAGCAACCATCATCCAATCTACTGTACTGGGGGTGTCTTGGATTTTTAATTGACCATTATTACTGAGATAAGTGAGGGGAAGACTGGGAGAGACGAGGGCCTGTGCTATGGGTGCTGTTTCCTGCCATTAGAAATAGGGGCAGCCATCTTTAATTTACATAAGGATCACCATCTCGCAGCATAGTGCAAATTCTTTCTCACCAGTATTACTGTTGTGCATCCTTATTAACCCCTATTTCTGCTTATTAACCCTGCCCTTTCCTAAAAGACAGTTACATGTGCCATCTTGTGGTCAGTTAGGTTAGTTAACCCCTAATTGCCTCCAGGCTAACAGGGTATCTATAATTCTATCTTCTGTCACTGCCTCCCTGATGGAGAACCCAAAAAATAAAATAAAAAAACCAAGGTTAAGTAAAAGAAGTGGAAGTAGCAGTAGCCAACCCTTTCAAGAGACATGGACTGAGATGTATGGCATTATAGGAAAAAATGGCAGATCATTTTTGTATTCTATGTACTGAAACAGTAGTAAGCAGAACATAGAATATAAATAAACATTTTGAAACTAATCATTCCCAGCTCTTGAAAAAAGTGAGGATGAAAGGAAGGAATACATTTCCAGGCAGATACACCTTTGTAAGAGCCAATCTAATTCCATCCTTAAATTTGTAAAAGGCTCTACAAATTTAACATCTGCAAGTTTGGGCGTTGCTTGGAATTCCATCAGCATGGAAAAGCACTCAGTGAGGGAGAATTTATTAAAGAAACTCTCCTAAGATGGGCACCCAGTTCTATTTCATGATATGCAAAATAAAGATGCAATTATTAAGAGAATATCTGAGTTACCACTCAGTAGAAATATCATAAAAGACCAAATAATGAGACTGAACACAAATGTACAACATCAATTAAAGAGTAACATGAGTAATTGTTAATAATTTTTTACCTCTCTTGATGAAACTACTGATGTCACATCACATGCTCAGTTGGCCATTATTGATCAATATTCTGATGGTCTCACAATGAGAGAAGAGTTGATAAAGTTAATATCAGTGCCAACAAGTACATCAGGATGCAAAATATGTAAGGTTGTTATACAAACATTCCATGACCTAAGCATTGATAGAATCTCTAATGTTGTGTCAGTGATGACAGAAGAGGCACCAAACATGGGGCGGGGGAAGTCATATTTGTCAAATTGTCTACACAAGCTATTGATTGTGCCTTTTCATCATATTATCCATCAGGAGGTTTTATATGCTAAGGTAGGATTCACTGCCTTAAACAACTTAATGTCAGTTGTTACAACAATAGTTAATTTAATAGCTGCTCATCCCCTTTACAAGTGAGAATTTTCTGCTCTTTTACTGGAGGTTGATTCTACCTACAGTGGACTGCTGATGTACAATTATGTAAAATGGCTGAGCCCAGGCAAAGTTCTTGAGCATTTTGTAGAGTGCTTTGAAGAAATTAAGATATTTCTTGAGGATAAGGATCTGGGAAACTTTCCTCAGCTCAATGATGATAAGTCAGTCAACACCCTGATGTTTTTTACAGATCTCTCTGTTCATATTAATAAACTGAATTTAAAGTTATGAGGTTTTGGCAAAAGTATTGACGTTATGTTTGGATACATAAAAACATTTGAAAGTAAACTTAAAATTTTCAAGTGAGATATAGAAACTAAAACTTATAAGTATTTTCCTCGAGTAACAAAGTATTTTGAGAAGGCCAGTGCAGCTGTACAAAATGAAATGGAACCCTTGCATATAAAGTGCCAGCATGTTTTAGACTCATTACTTGACTAGTTCAGTGATAGATTTAATCAATTTAGAAGCCTAGAACAAATGATGAAAATAATTAGGTATCCTGACGTAGTAGTCTACAGTAGTTTAGAATTAAATAGTTTTCAATGGATGCAAATTGATGATTTGGAGATGCAACTTGCAGAATTTCAAGATCGCTTCTAGGCTCAGGTGTTTGTCGACTTGAGGTCAAAGCTTGAGGATCTGGAAAGGTGCCTCTTGGAGAATCAAGAGGAGTGCCACTATGAACAGGAAATTTGGAGTGCCTGGAACCAATTACCAGACACTTTTAGTACCCTGAAAAATATAGCAATGGCTTTACTTACAATTTTTCCCTCTACATACTTTTGTGAGACTTTATTCTTAGAATTAAATAATATCAAAATCAACAAAAGAAGCAGATTGACAGATGAAGTAGCACTTGCTTGGGCTTGAAGTGTACAAAATACCAACCTTCAACTGAAGATTTAGTGGCTAAATGAATTTTCATTAGCCAATGAAATTCAGCAACAAAAAAGTCACTAATAGGCAGGTTAATTAAAGAATTTCCCTTCCCCCTCACTTATCTTAGTTCATAGCACCCCACAGAAGTTAAATAATATCAAGACCAACAAAAGAAACCGACTGACAGATGAACAAAGAAGTCACTAAGCAGGTAAATTAAATAATTGGTTTTTGTTTTATTAAATATAATTATATATTACAATTATACATTTTTGTTATTTAAACTATAAATATCATTAAATTATGTCTTTTTTTCCTTGAAGTGACATACCACCCAAGTTAGGTTAAGTTTTTTGGCGAATTTTGACACACCAAGCTTAAAGGGTTGCCCATCACTGATCTAAGGTGAGATTTGAACTCAGCTCTTTTTGGCTCAAAGTCTAGCAGCCTTTTCATTATGCCATGAAACCTCTGACACTTTTCTCTAAAATTATCTCAACTTCAAATTTGACTATTTTTATTGAAGGCACTAAAATCTTCCTACTTAACCAGAAGTTATGAGACAATTAAGTATCTCAGTGGATAGGGTTAGAGCCAGGAAAATATGAGTACACATTTTTACTTTACATATTTACTAGCTGTGTGACCTTTGGCACAACACATAGCCTCTGTTTGCCTGGGAGACAGCTAGGTAGCTCAGTGGATGGAACCTTGGTCTTGGGATCAAGAACACCTGAATTCAAATCTGGTCTCAAACACTTACTAGCAATGTGACTTTATAAATCACTTAATCTCTACCTTAAGACACTAGAGAAGGAAATTGCAGACTACTATCTCTGCCAAGAAGCCCCATTGACAATAATGACATACAATGGTACACAGGGTCATGTAAAGTCAGACAGGGTTGAATAAAAAAACAAAATAAAATTGCTTCTATTTCTCCCTTTATTGATCTCACCTTGCTTCTCTAATTTTAGCCCTGGTTTTCTTAATGAGTATACCTTCTCAATTGGAGGGGATGTGGCAAAATTGGGATATTAATACATTGCTAGTGGAGTTGTGAACTGATCCAACCATTCTGGATGGCAATTTGGAACTATGCTCAAAGGGCTATAAAAGATTGCCTGCCCTTTGATCCAGCCATACCATTTTTGGGTTTGTACCCCAAAGAGGTCATAGATAAAGACTTGTAAGAAAATATTTATAGCCGCACTTTTTGTGGTGGCAAAAAACTGGAAAATGAAGATATGCCCTTCAATTGGGGAATGGATGAACAAATTGTGGTATATGCTGGTGATGGAATACTATTGTGCTCAAAGGAATAATAAATTGGAGGAATTCCATGCGAACTGGAAAGACCTCCAGGAATTGATGCAGAGTGAAAGGAGGAGAGCCAGAAAAACATTGTACACAGAGACCAAAACACTGTTGTAAAATAGAATGTAATGGACTTCTGTACTAGCAGCAGTGCAATGACCCAGGACAATTCTGAGAGATTTATGGAAAAGAAAGCTACCCACATTCAGAGGTGGAAACACAGAAGAAAAGTAATTGCTTGAACGCATGGGTTGAGGCAGACATGATTGGGGATGTAGACTCAAAACTACCACACCAATACAACTATCAACAATTTGGAACTAGGTCTTGATCAATGACACATGTTAAAACCAGTGGAAATGCTCATAGGCTATGGGGGTGTGTGTGAAGGGGAAAGTAAGAACATGAATCATGTAACCATGATAACTTTTCTAAAAAATAAAAATTATTAAATTGAAAAAAAAACTAATGCAATGCTAACCTTTCCCCCTTTTATCTATCCTATTTCTTTTGAAAAAAATTTCCTCTCCAAAGAACATTCCATTTTATAAATTCAAGCTCGCTAAATTTTAGGGATACCCATGAAGTAAACTTTGCCATTTGCTATAGGATATTTAGTTCATCTTACTTATTTCCTATTCTTTTTATATTTGTATATAAAAATTCAAAGTTATGAGTTTTATTTCTGACTCCTAGCAAACTTCTTGAAAAGAACATCTGATATATTCTACCTCCATATCTTCTATCCCTTCTCTGTTCTCAAGCTATTGTCCTTTTTTGCTTCTCTGCACCAGCTAACTTCCTGAAAAGAATAGGCTATAGCTGCTGTCTCCATTTCTTCACTACCCACTCACTTCTCAACACCTTACAAGATTCTTTCTTCCCTGCTACTGTCATTTCTCTCTTGGCATTTTTCAGTTAAGAAAAATACAGACAAAGGTCTTCAGTGGGAAGAAAAGATATCTAGAGTCAGAAAGAAATTATAACTCATGTCAGGAGTTTAGATGATGAAAAAATGAAATCGTTCGGCCATTTGGAAAAAGGAACAGTTTTAAGGGTAGATAAGGTTTGATACTCTGAGGAGAAGGTGACTACCTGCCTTCCAAGAAATTAGGTTATATATTCAGAGGAACTGATGGGTGGATGATCATTCAATGAGAGAAAGAAAGCAGAGACAGGAGAGAGGAAATTTAGTCAGAGTTGATGTAGTATAAATAGAACATTCATTGGAGTTGAAGTCAGGAAAGATCTGGGTTTGAATTTTAAATGTTATAGTTGTTCAGTTGTTTTCAGTTTTTTCCAACTCTTTGTGACCCCTGTTTGGGGTTTTATTGGGAAAGGTACTGGAATGGTTTGTCATTTCTTTCTCCAGCTCATATTACAGATGAGAAACTGAGACAAACAGGATTCAGTAACATGCCTGGGAGCATACAGCTAGTAAGTGGCTGAGTCTGGATTTGAACTTAGGAAGAGGAGTCTCTGGTTCTCAGTTTCCTCACCTGAAAAATGACTCATTAACAAGAAAGGTTTTTTTGTCTTTAATTCTATGATTTTACTTTTTAAATACTGTAAAAGTATATATAGTTACTTATATGTTATATAACTATAAGGCAAACTATAAAAGTTTATAATGCTATGTAATTATATGTAGTTATATATATATAAATTACAATATTATATTGCAAAGGCAAAACAAAATAAGAGCTTATAATACTATATAACTATAAGATCCTATTTGTCAGCAGAAGAGAAAGAATTTGATCTATTAAGAAAAGATTGAATTATGTACATCTCTTTAAGAAGGTGGGATTGTATTCATACACCTTTTAGAAAAGTTTTTCCACAAATTGGCTAAAATGGAAAAATAATGCAGCACTTCAGTTTTCTGGACCTCTTCTGTGAATATTTAATTCCCCAACAATGTTAGATTAATGAGGTATTATTATAGCTAAGTGACTTTAGACATTATAGTTTCTCTGTTCTACTTTCTCCATTAATAAAAGAAAAATGAGAGTAATAATACCTGTCTGGCCTACCTCACAGGGTGTTTGTGAGGCTCCAGTGACATAATAGCCATGAAGTTAATTCCCTGTATAGGCTGTTCATAATGATGATGGTGATAATGATGATACTGATGAGGTAAAGCAGGCAGTTTGCTTTCTTATCTCTGGGGAAGGTAGTTGAATATAGAAAGAAGCTGACAATTAAGATAAATATAGTGATTGAACTTAAGTGTTTATATACATTTTGGAGAACTCTGTATTCTCAAGAGGTAGGGATAAGTTTGCCATCTATCTTGTAATTTTCCAGACAGCCAAGAAATCCAAAGCCTTGTTTGTCTAGTGTAATCTTGATAAAGGCTAGGACGGAGGCTGTGGTGATAAAATAGCCACTAACCTCTGAACTGCTAGGACAGACAGAGAGAGAAAGAGTGAGAGAGAGAGACAGACAGACACAGAGAGAGAGAGAAAGACAATTAGACAGATAGAGACAGACAGACATAAGAGTTGGAGACAGAGAGAGAGAGAGAGAAAGAGACAGACAGAGAGACAGAAACAGAGACAGAGAAAGAAAGACAGACAGAGCGACAGAGGGATAGACAGAGTCAGAGAGAAAGAGAGAGATAAAGAGAGGGACAGAGTACACACACACACACACACACACACACACACACACAGACACACACACGATGAACCCAAAGTATTCCGTCATATTCCCTAATCTCAGGTGCCCGCTTGAGAGTGAACTACCCTGGAGCTGAGGGATAGAGAGAGACATCTACCATCTCACTCCAGAGTTCCATAAGTGATGCTGCCAAATGATACTTCTTTACAGAGCTGAAACAGTAATATCACATAATAACAATTGCCATAATAGTTTGAGTAAATGATACAAACTACTCCATGTGTTCTCAAGTCAATAGTGGTTGGGTTGAAATCTCAGCCCTGACCGTATGGGAATTTTCACCCAAGGTAGAGAGGACAGAGAGAGATTCTAGGATACCGACTTCAAGGACCCTTTCTTGGAAGGGGCTACCACCAAGCAATAAGAATAGTAGGGCATGGTCAGCCAGGAAGGAGTTCTCCTTTTCTGTGGCATCAGGGTGAGGATAACCTGGAAGCTTCTTTTTTTACAATAAATTTTTATTGATATTTTATTTCTTAATCTTATATCACCATAATATCCTTTATTTCTCCTACCCCTCCCTCCAACCCAGACAAATAGCATGCCCCCATATGACAAAAGCATTTTTTGAAAGTAGGAAAAAGAGTAAAAAAAAAAAAAAGCACAACTGATTAATTCATTGAAAAAGTCCCAAAACATGTGCACTCTCTAACACCTCTGGTCCAGTCTCCTCCTCAAACCAAACCTATAGATTAGGAGTGTCTCATCTGGAGACAATTCTCCATTCTTCCTTACTAGTGTCAATGTGAAAGTGCTGTCACATCATAGATATACAAATGTAATAAGATGAACTTCGACATTCATTATTTGAAATTTTTCTTTTCTCTAAATCTCAGTACTTTGGAGCAGTACGTTAGTTAAATGCCTTCTTGGAAAATGAGTCATGCTGTGTATTTACAAATTCATTTCAAAACTGGTACTAGTTTATTTTAAATTCACATGTGATTCCAAAAAGTCAGTCAATAAGCACCTTCTATTATCAGGAACCATGCTGTGCTGGGATTACAAAAAGAGGAAAGATCCCTTTCACTCTCATTGCCAGTTTAGAAAGAGTTTTCTGAACTGGATCTTCCCTCTTGTTCCCTTTCTCCTGTAGTAGGTCCAATCCTCTATCTTCAAGGTAGCTCTCCTAGGCACAGAAATATCAGATATTTATTTACTCTAGACCTCAAACTTGGTAGGAGTTGGATAGATTTACTAGGACCCTGCTATGATGGAAATCTCTAGACCAGAAGAAAACTCTGCCAAGCTAATATTTCTTGAGAACTATAGCACAGAGATGGACAGGAGACAAGGTTGAGCCAGCTAGAAGCCCTGGGTAACTCTTAGTGATTCTCATGCAGAATAAATCCTCTTTAGGAATTCTGCCCTTCATGATGGGAACTGACCTTTTAATCTCTTGGCATGACATAGATACCAATGGAGCATGGGAATTTTGTGTTGTTGTTGTTTGCTTCAAGGGTTTTTGATCTATGTGACCTGACCCATTTTTTTTTCTGTTAGTCATATGTAATGACATTCATTCCACTGCTACTCCTGTATAATTCATCATTGGGATAATAGTAACTGGTTCATTTGTAGCATGTATTTACTATCATTGTCCAATGAATTATCCCTCAACTTTAATAACTTTAACTCTTCAAAGACTACAGCATTATATGACATAGTCATTCAGCATTGACAGCATGCTATTTTTTGGCATGGTGAAAGTTGTATGGTAGAAAGAAGTGTGACTAAACCTGTAATTTTGTTATTGAAAGGGTATCTTGATGTAGAAATTACCTCCTCCCATTTGATGTGCAATAATCTCATATATCCTACCAGTCTCAAAGAGATAGCTTACAAAGAAATAGGCTGAGAAGTTTAGAGATTAAGTGACTTGCTCAGAGTCATGTGTCAGAGGCACGGCTTGAGCTCAGGCTCAATTCCGAGACTGGATTCTGTTCACTTCTATTATATTGCCTCTCCAAAGAAATAACATTGTTATTGAAAAAATGGGTCTTAGTTTCAGGGAAAAGTTTGAAATCATTAAAAGAACTGCTCAGTGTCCCAAAGGCAATGCCACCCACTCTTCTGTTCAACTCTGGGCCAGGCTCATTATCCATTTGCAATGTCTATCCAAGATATACATCCTGATGGATCAGTTCTAAAAGTATGGCAGAACTACTCTAGTTAGAAGCTTTAAAACCTAAACACTTCAGTTCTAGATAAGCAAAGAGAGCTAAGAAAACAAAACCTAGAATACCAACCTAAGCAGAAAATCAAATTTGTGAAATATTTTATTAAGCAGGGCTATGAATGATGTACTTAAGGGGCCTTATAAGGTGGGAGTAATCTATTTATATGAGGCTTAGTGTCTAGAAACTTTTGGAAATCAATTTATGGTTCCATTAGCTCATCTATGTAATTTCAAAACACATGCTGCCCTGAAGCCTTCTCCTCCAAAGAGAGTTTCTCTGATTGACAATTTGCCCAATATACAAAAGTCCTTCATCTGATTCTTGATACATTTTGTAGATATCAAGGCAAGACTTCTTGCTACCTTTCTTTCTCTTTACCGTAGTGATCTCCAAACATTTTTGATTATGCAATACTATTAGTAAAAAATGCCTGAGCATGCACTCTATTAGATTCATATTCATAAATTATACATATGATGCCATACTGATATATTATGCATACTATCAAATATATGGAAAAGGAAAAATGACTTATATTATTAATAGCTAGCATTTATATGATGCCTTAAAGTTGACAAAATACAATACATATTATTTCATTTGATTCTAAAATATAAAAAATGCTTTAACAATATTGTTCAATCTTGCTTTACTAATGATATACAATTTTTGCTCTCACTAAAGTTATTGATAATATTTTTAGGGAAAGCAGTGCCACTGAATATGCATTATTATTTTTTTTTAAATCTTAGTGCATTGCTTTGACATTGTCGTTCAGTTGTTTTTCAGTCATACCGAACTTTTCTTGACACCATTTGGAGTTTTCTTGGCAAAGATAATGGAGTACTTTGCCATTTCCTTCTCCAGCTCATTTTACAGATAAGGAACTGGGGCAAATTGGCTAAGTGATTTGCCCAGGGTTATACAGCTAATAAGTGTTGAAGGCTAGATTTGAACTTGAAGATGAATTTTCCTGCACTTAGGCCCAGAACTCTATCCACTGTACCATCTAGTTGCCTCCTACCACTTTAATACAAGGAACTGTTTGTTTCAGTGTTTGGTTTTAATGGCTATCAGAGCTGAAAAAGATATTTTGCAAAGATCATAGGATGAGAGATTTAGAGCTGAAACTCATCTTAGAAACCACTTCTCTAAACCCTATTCATTTAACAAATGAGAAAACTGAGGCTCAAGGATGAAGCTACTTGCCACAAATCACAAAGGTGGTACAGGATTTGAATCCTTTGACCCCAGACCCTGGTTGTCTCAATTGTACCAAGATATCCTGATCAAAATGGAAGAAATGTAGCACTGGCCGGACTTATTAATTCCTGATACTCCATTTTCAAGGCCATGTACCACTCACTAATGTGAAAATTTCTGCTGACATTTGGCTAGAAAATGTCCAACTTCCTTGATGTGAAGCAGTTATTCTTGTAAACTAATTATAAGGTGTTACATTTTTATATTTTTACTAAATGGGTTCAGATCCTGCTAAACCTCATCATCTGGAAGGTTTTTAAACAGGTTATTTGCATTTTGTGAAAAGTTTACAACTATGAGAGTTCTTAAATTTATATAATTTTTAGCATGACAAAACTTATTTTTTAAATTATTTTGCTAATTGGGATGGCTTCATATTCTCATTAGCTCATAGTTCACATCACAATTTAATAATAGCAAATAGAATGCTCAAGTATCTTGAGAATTTTGAATTTTTGACCAGTTTCTTGTCAGATTTGATTAACTCATGATTGTTTTTTTACCTCCTACTGATGAAGAGTTATTATTAAAAGTAGGAGAAATGTCAATTCTGCTATTTTCTTGCTATTCACTTATGCTTACAATATTAGGATTATTTGTAGCCTGGCATGAATTTTTTAAGCCACTTATTCATTATTGTGAAGATTAGTTTATTTAAAACTTTACATCATTCACAAATCTCTTTAAATGGATGCAAAATGCACTGTGAATCAATATACTGAAGGCATATGAATAAAGGAAGTTTCCATTGTCGACATCTATATGCTGTGGAGTTCCTGCCCTTCCTTAAATATACTACAGGTATTATATATGATATTTGAATTTATAGACTGAATATTAATCTATATGTTAAATATTAGTAATGCTTAATTTCTTTCTTATTTTAAAAAATAAATGGAAATGGAAATTCCAATTTTTTCTTTCTTTTTGTTGTTGTTATTCAGTAATGTGGTGTCTGACTCTTCCTGATCTCTTTTGGAATCATAAGGGTTAAATCAGGAGTTTATTTATTTAATTAAATCCTTATCTTCTGTCTTGTAGTCAATACTGTGTATTGACTCCCGGGCAGAAGAGTGGTAAGGGTGGGCAATGGGGGTCAAGTGACTTGCTCAGGGTCACACAGCTATGAAGTGTCTGAGTTCAGATTTGAACCTAGACCCTCCTGTCTCTAGGCCTGACTCTCAATCCACTGAGCTACCCAGGTGCCCCCTAAATTAGGAGTTTTGACAAAATAAGAGAGTAGTTTTTAATAATTTAAAATTTAGTTTAATTAAAAGTTACAGTAAAAGAATATAGTAAAATGAATATATTAAAGGAGAGAAATATAAGAAAGAGGTAGAGAAAGAAAATTTCCTAATGTCTATTCTAGTTATCCTATAACTACCTATAATTACTACCTAAAACTGCCTATATCTACCTATAACTATCAACCACCCCACAAAGTTTCAAACCAACCCAGCCCAATCAAAACCAAAGCAATCACTGTTTAATCCAACCCCAATTAGGTCTGTCAAGGAAGACTAGCCACTTTCCAAAATGTTCAAGAAAGGAAAAAAAAAAACCCTAACAGGCCAAACCAAAAGCCAAAAAGCCCTTTCAGTAAGTTCAGACCTACCTTTTCTATTCCAGCAACTATACTCCAACTACCCACCCAACACACTCCCAGCAGCCAAGTTCCCCGTAACTGCCAGCCCTAACTGTCAGTCACTGACCACCCCACCCCCCAACCTCCACCAACCCACACTGGCTCCTTTTTTACTCTTCTTCTATCTCACTTCCTGTCTCTAATGTTCCTCCTTCCTGTCTCTATGGTTTCTACTTCCTGTCTCTATGGCTTCTACTTCCTGTCACTGTGGGCTGATTAATCCCTACATGTTCCCATGGTAAGAGAACCTCCAGGTTCCCCTTTAAGTTAAAAAAGGAATAAAGAATTCCTTTTTATGGGGTTTTCTTGGCAAAGATACTGGAATGGTTGGCCATTTCCTTCTCCAACTTATTTTATATATGAGGAAAACAAGGCAAACAGAGTAAGTTACTTGCCCCCATGGACACATAGCTGATACGTCTCTGAGGTCAGATTTGAACTCAGTTCTTCCTGATTCCAGGTCCAGAACTTTATCCATTTGCCACTTAGCTGTTCATTATGCCCCTAGCTCTTTTGTACTATCTTGCATGCCCTTGGGGAATACATATATATATATATATTCCATTTTGGAAACCATTACTATAGGTTTAACTCTTTTTTTGATGACATGGTTTTTGGGATAGGTCATTCAAAGAAAAATGGGGTAAAGGATGGGGAAAGCATTAGTTTGAATGAGGTGGAGGGAATGTCCAGATGTCCTGTTCTTCTGAGTTTATTTATTTTTGTTTCTGGGGAATGAGGTAGAATTTCCTACCTTTCCTATTTGTACTATCTTTCCCCCTTGCCAGTTTAAACTATAAGGTTCGCCTTGTTGAGGACATGAAGTTTGTTGACCTTTTTCCCTTCTCCCTCAAACAAATGATATTTGTTTTCCATAATACTGATATGATTCTAATAAAGGAAGATAAATAAGGCAAATTTCCAACATAACAAGAATCAACAAAGAAAATCTGAGCCTCCCCCTTTATGAAATTCTTCTGCCCTTCATCTCCTTGCCCTCATTTGTAGCCAAGAGGTTTTCTGTCTAGGGAGTTAACATGTTGAAGCTATTTGTGAATACAGAGGGAGGTTAATCACTAATTTGTTAAACACTATTAATCTACAAATAAGATTTTATTATAACTATATTATTTGTTCTGTTGAATTCCTTCTGCTTTGGACTGATTGCTCTGTAAATCAAATGCATGGTAATTCTTGTCTAAATAAATTGCTGTGTAAAAATGTGTGTATCCTCACCAACCAATCTATTCTTAGCGCCTCACCATTTAGGAAATAGTGAATCAGGGCTTAATTCATTCCAGTGTGGGTATTTTGTTTTTTAAGGTCATTGTTATAACTTGTCAGTTAGCTCATGCACTCTTCACTGAGCATCACTGAAGCAAGAAACCTTGTGTCTGTTCTTTGAAATAAGATGTTTTTGTAATTTGGGGAAAAGTTAAGAGGTAGAAAAAACACCAATGATTGGGTAAAAGGTACAATGAATCAGTTCCTCCACAGCCAGTTGGTTATGGGACCTCTAGTGTGCCAGCTCACCTTTATGGACCCCAGTTTTTCTCTTCTATGTTTTCTTTTTATAAAAAAATGCAATTTTTTTAGATTACATGTATATCCAATTATAAGAATAATTTAACTTAGATCTCAGTTTTTCATCAGTAAGAATCAGGCAGAGACCATCATGGTTACTTAGAGATAATGATCCCATTCCCTAATTTGAAAGATAGGGAAGATGAGTCTCAGAGAATTGAAGGGATTTGCAAGGTCATATATATAGTACATAGATATGGGATTCTAACTCAGGGCCTCTGACTATTTGGTACAATGAATAGAGCCCTGGGCCTGGAGTCAGTCCAATTGTATGACTCTTTGTGACACCTTTTGGGATTTTTGGGGGGGCAAAGATACTGGATTGGTTTGCCATTTCCTTCTTCAGTTTATTTTACAAATGAGGAAATTGAGGCAAACAATGTTAAGTGACTTGACCAGAGCCACCTAGGTAGTGTCAGAAGCTGAATTTGAACACACGTCTTCCTATCACCACCTAGTTGTCCAAAAGAAATGAGTTAATATTTGTAAAACAGCTTAGCTTAGTGCCTGGCACAGAGTATGTATTTAATAAATGCTTGTTTCCTTCCCTTTCCTTCTTCCACCCCGCCCCAGCATACTGTCTCTTAAAATCCTTTCCATCTCTACAATTTGATAATTGCTCTCTGATTATATAACTCTCCATTTATAGTTCATTCCCAGAGCAGTTCAGAAGCCTTTGAATCAATCCTTTTGGCACCTACCTAAAACTTGGTGACTAGTCCCAGAAGAAATCCCAGTAAAGTGGCCCCTTGACTGCTATAGACCAGAGAGAAGGGCAGGTTATGGGTATTTTTTCCTTTTAATCCATTTTGAGTAAGAAGTTATGGCCTTCCTTACCCTATCACTGGAGAGCATTATATATCTGAATAATTACTTATTGCTATTTCATCACAAAATTAGCTTTGCAGCATAATGTTAAAATAATCAGTAGTAATAATGATAATAATAATGGATTGATATTTTTATATTGTAGTAGTTTTAGAGGGCAGCTATTGTCTCCTGTCTCTATAGACCACCCCTTGGAGCATAAGTACACAATTCTTAACCTCTTTTGAGATCTCAGCTCCCCAGCCTTGAATCAGAACACACAGGATTTCTGTCCCACCCAGAAGAAATTTATTCCAACTAGAAGATGCTTCATTTTTTTTCCTATCATTTGAGCCACATGGATGTCAGAAGAAGTGATGGGAGGACACTTTCAAGGTCTCTCTGAAGCCCTTTGGCATTGATTGTGAGTCATGGGGGACACTGGCATTGCCCATCTCAGAGAAAGCACTGTGCTCTGTGGGCAAAACAGAATTTTAGTAGCTCAAAAGAAATGGGAGATGTGGAATTCTGGAGACATCTTCATCCCAAATATTCATATATAGTGGTTTACCATTTCCTTCTCCAGATCATTTTACAGATCAGGAAACTGAGACAAATATGGTTAAGTGATTTACCCAGATCATAATCTATAAGTGTCTGAGGCTGGATTACTGACTCTTGGTCCAGGGATCTCTCAACTTTGCCATTTAATAATAGGTGCTTAATAAATTCTTATTCCCTTCACCTATTCTCTGAACCCACAATCATGTATTTGAAGCTGGAAAGGATAACAGAGTTCATCTCCTTTAACCCCCTTCATTTCACACGTAAGGAAACTGAGGCACTGAGAGAAGGGACTTTTCCATGGTCACATAGGGAGCAAGTAAGCAAGTAGCAGAGCTAGGAATCAAACCTAGATGCCTTGACATTAAATCTGATACCTCATGAGATCATGAGATAGGAAGTAATAACAACAACTCATTTATTTTCCAACTTCTTCTTAAGGTAGAGCGTAGTCCTAGTATAATGATCCCAATTTTACAGATAGGGTTAAACACTTAATAGGTGTCAGATCTGGGATTTGGATTCACATCCTAGTCTGAGATCCAGCACTCTTCCCTCCCTGCTTTTCTTATAACTGAGGAAGATACAAGAGAAGAAACACATCAGTGATTTTTCCAAGGTGATTCTAAAGACCTGGGAATTGCAAGTAGATTTTAAATCTTTAAGATCCTTTCCCCCATTTTATGAGGTCTAGATTCTTTTCAGCAGATGATTCTAGATTTGAATTTATGTCTTAGAATTTTTGTGGTTCAGTTATTTCAGTTGTGTCCTCCAATTCCTGACCCCATTTAATGTTTTCTTAGTAAAGATATTGGAGTGTAAAGTATTAGTAAACTTAGTAAAGATACCATTCCTTTCTGCAGCTCATTTTAGATGAGTAAACTGAAGCCAACAGTTTATGACATGCCTGGAGTTGCATAGCTAGTAAGCGTCTGAGACTGGATTTGAACTGAGGTCTTGCTGCCTCCAAGTCTGGCACTCTGTCCCCTGTGCCACCCAACTGACCATATTTTAGACCAGTGATGGGCAAACTTTTTAAAGAGGGGGCCAAAGGAAAGGAAATATTCATCTGTCAGTCTGTTTCTAAGGCAACTCTTTCAAAGTTTCATTGTATTGCATCTTTCTCATTGTATTCATCAGATTAGAAATAATGTCACTCAGCACCAGATAGAATATTTCAGGGGGCAGCATCTGGCCCGCAGTGTGGGCCATAGTTTACCCATCACTGTTTTAGATCATTCAGCTGTCATAGAATCAGATAATACAAGAACTGGAAGGGACAGTAGGATGCAGAGGAAAGTGAACTGGAACTGGAATTACAGTGTCTGCATTCATATCTGCATTCTGTTCCTTGCTTTGCACATGAGCATGGGCAATGACTTCACTTTCTTGCTCCTCAGTTTCCTCAGTTATAAAATAAAAAAGCTTTATCATAGGATTATAGATTTGTGGCTGGAATGGACCTTGGAAGTCATCTAGTCCAATTATCTCATTTTACAGATGAGGAGACGGAGTCCAAAAGAAGCTAAATTACTTGTCCAGGGTGACACAGAGGATGTGTGGCAGAGCTGGGACTTCAGACACAGGTCCTCAAATGCCAGACTGAATATCCTCTTCTGATTTTTTGTGTTGTTTTTCTTCCATCTCTAAATCTTATGACCTTAGAAATCAAGTAACCCAACTCCATTATTTTACAAAATAGCCAGGGCAGGGGGCACTCATGATGGATGAAACTATTGAATGTGCTTAAGGATTGAAATGGGTATTGTCTGAACTCTGTCCCATCCCACTGACCCCTGCCTAACTCTTCTGTTTCTCCAGCATGTCCTAGAAACTATGTGACCAGCTTCTTTGCAGCTCAATAGTAGAGTGTCTTAAGATTCCAGTCTTCTTTTCCATCACTCTAGGGCAGAAGGGAGAAGTCTATTAGGAAGTTTGCCCAAGGTGCCATGCTTAAGATTTACTGACTGGCTGCATTATCTATCACCCTGGATAGGAAAACCATAAATTGGATTTCATGATGACTGCTGTGGGCAAGAAAGACAGTTGTTTACAACATTTAAGATTCCTTTCTGTTTTTAACTTCCACCACATACCACAGATTTAAGTAATTCAGAATCAAAAGGCAGGTCCCAGATACTGAGATAATCCAAACAGCATGTAGACAGGAATTTGCTTTGCTCAGCAAAGCTATATGGATTGGAAACTAAGCCACAGACATGGATTTGACATAGCTTTGTCCCTCACCTTTCCCATTTGTAAAATGAAGATAGGGCAGCCTCTCCTCACTTGACCTTTCTTGTCTTAAAGAGGAGGAGGAGGAGGAGGAGAAGGAGGAGGACAATGATGACAATGATGAAGAGAGGGAAGGAGGGAGAGGGAAAGTTAGAGAAAGAAGGAGAAAGAGAGGGAGAAGAGGGAGAAGGAGAGGGGAGAAGGGAGGGAGGGGAGGAGGAAAAGAGAGGGAAGGAGAGAAGGAGGAAGGGAGGAAGGAAGGAAGGAAGATGAAGAGGGGAGGAGAGAGAGGGGAGGAGAGAGGGAGGGAAGGAGGGAGGGAGAGAAAGAGGGAGGGAGGAAGGAAGGAAGAAACGAAGGAAGGAAGAGGGAGAGGGGAGGAGAGAGGGAGGGAGGGAGGAAGGAAGAGAGAGAGAGAAAGAGAGCTGCCATGCTCCAAACAGAGATTCTAAGCTAGCAAGTTAAATATATCCTGTCTAACAATCTTGAGGAAAACGTTTGCATGGTGATAATGAGCTTTTCAAAATGCACTTATAGTTTCTTTACACCTTTTAGACTGAGGTGACAAGCTTCCCCCCTTCCCACTCTGCTCCATTCTTTGTCTAGGAGAAAGTAGATAAAACATTTAGAAGCAATTCAGAATAAAAGTTGAGAATTGAACCCAGGTCTCTCCAGGCACAAAACATACTGTTTTGTAAAGTTTCATTTTTCTTTCTTTCTTTCTTTCTTTCTTTCTTTCTTTCTTTCTTTCTTTCTTTCTTTCTTTCTTTCTTTCTTTCTTTCTTTCTTTCTTTCTTTCTTTCTTTCTTTCTTTCTTTCTTTCTTTCTTTCTTCCTTCCTTCCTTCCTTCCTTCCTTCCTTCCTTCCTTCCTTCCTTNTTCTTTCTTTCTTCCTTCCTTCCTTCCTTCCTTCCTTCCTTCCTTCCTTCCTTCCTTTCTTTTTTTAACCTTCAAAGTGCTTTGGAAAATATTATTTTGTTTTGCCTGTGCATTATATGGCCACTGTCTCAGATCATCATTTTGTTAAGACAAGCTTCTCCCTTTCTCTGAACCTCAATTTCCACTTGAATAAAATAAGGTGGTTGAACTACTCTATTTCTGGGTTCCTTTCTAGCTTTGTCATTTTGTGAGGCTCTGTAGGCAGACCTCACTCAATTTTCCTGTGGGAAAATAGAAAATGATGATACTGAAATTCTATCTTGGCACCTGGGAACCTAACTTTCACTTATTACCTCTTTGACCTCAGGCATGTCACTTGCCTGGATCATCCTTGCTTCAAGATAACCCTCTAGCTCTTGCGCCACTCTCTCTTCTCAATTGAATATTTATTAAGCATCAGCGATGTGAGGTATGATCCTGAGCTGCCCGCAGAATCAGGCAGACCTGTATTCAAATCATACATTTCAAACATACGGCCTTTGTGTCCCTGGGCAAGTTATTTAGCCACTTAATGTGACTCTCTGAGTATAATCTGCAATGTAGGTGCTATTATGTGTAGATACTAGGAGTTTTTCCACCAAGGGCTTCTTATACCAATGAAATCATTGATCTAGTCTAAAATAAAAGTGTATGTGGGGAAAATATAAGGCTCTTCTCTAGATACTGAGTATATATCAAAGTTTTCCCTCCAGGATCTTGAGCTACCCTTGAGGTATGTTTTTGCATTCATTTGGACTGAGCTGCAATCAATTAATAAGTATAAATGTATTGCATATTCAATTGTGTAACGATATGCAGCATACTGTGGAAAATACAGAAAGGCTCCAAGCTATAGTCCTTTTTCTCAAATTAGGCAGAGAAGACCAACACACATGGAGCATTTAGAGTATAATAGAGCAGATAATCTTCCTGGCAGATAATAAGAGCTTAATAAACACTTTTCCATTCCGTTTTCATAAGAGGTTGAATATAATGAGAATTAAATTTTTAAAGATTTGATTGCTAGTTCTATAGGTTTATAAGGGAAAAGGTCAGGAAGAACCAGACTAGCTAATAATAATAATAAAATTATATAACATTTATAGAGAACATTTAAGTTTGCAAAGTGCTTTCTGTACGTCATCTCATGCTAATTTCTTCTTAATTTCTACCCTTTCCCATAATAGGAGGAGAGTCTAGTTGTCTTCCCCATTGGAGAAAATGAGGGGACTCGAAGGGCATCCAGTGAGTTAATGAAGGAATCAAGAATAGAACTGAGTCCTTGTGATTTAAGAAAAGTCCAACTTCTGGGAAATCAGCATCCAAGTCATCCCTCATAAAGCATGATTCCTTTCATTCTTGGAAATCAATGCTTCAGTTTCCTCTGACTCACATGATCAATGAGAACTATGACCTAATCCATTCCTGAATGTATGAGGGAGTTTGGCAAGGGGCATGTGTGGGAGTGGGGAAGGTGTGGGCATCCAAGAACTCCTTTAAAACTTAAAACACACATCTTTGCTTGGTTTTTGCTTTATTCTCCCAATTTTTCCTTCCCCATTTCTCTTCCCATTTCTTTTTCTTATTCTTGTAGTCTGTGTTTCTCAGCCACTGCACTGATTTTTCCATAATGAGGAAAAACTAAAGAAAAAAATATTGAAGAGTAATGGGGTGGGGGAAGGGAGCAAGACGATGAAAAGCATAAAAAAGGACACAGACTTTTCAGGTGGACTTTTAATAGATATTGCAGCTGGCCTGTGAACTGCCACAAAGTGTGTAGCATTGAATTTGCCTGAATTTATGGATTATTTTGTATTGAAACTAAAAATATAATTAAATTGATTTTTACTATAAATATTTGTGACAAAGTTTTGCAGAGGATAGATCTGTTTTCTCTACTTTTCAAACACTAAAAAATAAAACCAAAAAAAAACATTTTTAGTTCCGTGGTGCAGTATTGACTCTTTTCAAGAATATTAGGAGTGGTATATTCTTTCTGTGAAGTTCTTTGCAAGGTTTCTTATTCAGGCATCAAATCTCAAACAGTCACTTGATCAATAAATACCTATTAAGCAATTCACGGGCAAGACTTTAAAGATTTACAGAAATCTCAGACCCTCTGCTGCTGGTACATGAAAATACAATGAGCAAAAGAAAGCAGCATCTGGTTCATTTCAATGAGTGGTTATAGACAATAGGTGTTAAGAGAATTCAGAGAAAAGGAAGGTCATTGAGGGTTGGGCTGATCAGTGAGGATCTCACCAAAGATGCTGAACTTCAGTTGGATTTGGAATAATGTGTAAGATTCAAAGAGAAGGGTACAGGAAAGCCAGATGGGGAAAAATGTGTGAAAGCAAAGAAGGGGCAGTGGTGGTGCTTGACTGTAATCCCTGCTTCTGGTGAGGCCAAAGCAGGTGGATTTCCTGAGCAGGGAAATTTTGCTACAGTGGACAATTTGGATGAGGCATTCACATTAAAGATGGGATTAATATAGCAAACTCCTAGGAATTAGCAGACAGCCACTAGGTTAAACAAGGAGAGGGGAAACTAACCCAGGTCAGAAACTCATGAATCAAAGTTCCTATGACAATGAGTAGTGGAATTAAGCCTGTGAGTAGACCTTGTGCTTCTATTATGTGTGAGATAGGGAAGCTCCTTTTAGGAAGGAAAGAAGGAAGAAAGAGAGGGAGGGAAGGAAGGAGAGAGTAAGGGAGAAAGAGACATAGACAAATAGACAGAGGGGTGGACATGTGCAAATTACATTTTAATGAGTAAACTACTTTTATGAAAACAGAATTTTAAATTTAATTTTACATAATTCTTAGTAGTGACTGCACAATACTAATCCTTGACCACTCTGTGCAGTCTTTGAAACTCAGTTTTCCAATTCTCCTGGATGTTTTCTCTTCTCCAGGTTTTCATAACACTACTTTCTCCTAATTCTTATCCTGCCTGTCCAAACCAGGAACAGCAGAAACAAGATCAGTGGAACAGAACATTCTGGGTTTGTCCAAATCAGTAGCTTGTTAGCACTTCTAAGGGCTGGCCCAGTGCCAATAAAACTAAAAACTGCATAGCTATTTTTTTCTCTAGACTTGGAGAGTCAGGCTTTAATGCTACAGAAAAGGACATATTAAAAGAAAATCCTGAATGCTAATAAGATTAGCCGTAAACTTCCATTTATATAATAACAACTGTATTGCACAACTGATATAAAATATGATTTTAAAATTTATAAAACATTTTACAATAGAACATCCCATAAAATATCATGAAGTACAACAGGTATTATATTACATATTAGAGATCTAAAAGTCTGACTGAAGATGAATAGTGATAAATTATTAGTCATCCCCTTATACTCGGCCTATAAGGTGGAGACACCTAAGAATGGATCTCCAGGGTATGGCCTCCTAGGAGCCTCTACCTGGAGCTCTGGGCAGAAGCACACAGTCATTTCAGGTTTCATCCACATGATAGTTCAAGCAGTGGCAGGAGAATTCTGAGACCCAGCTGTGGAGAAATGATGGTTCAATCTCTCAACCTGAGAGATGAAACTACATGGCCAAAGGGGTGGGATTTCTAATGCTGAAACTTTCTGGAGGAGTTTCAAGAATTACTATAAGAATTCAACCTATGGTTCTGGCGTTAGAAATGCAGAGAAGAGCAAGCTAGAGCATGGACAAGAATTGTTTTACTTTACATGTTTCTAATCAACAATGATTTAGAGCATTTCTTCACAAGACTATCCAAATAGATTTTATTTCTTTTTCTAAAAATTTGCTTGTTCATATCCTTTGACTATTTATCAAGCGGGGAATGACTCATTTTCTTATAAATTTGACTTAAGTTCCCTATATATGTGAGATATAAAGCCTTTATCCAAAAAATTGGTTATAAACACCCAACCCCCAATTTTCTGCTTTCCTTCAAATCTTGGCCTATTATAGACATTTCATTCTAATTCACTTGCCAATTCTTGCTCTTCCTACTGCAATTTCCTATCTGTCCCCTTCTCTAGTCACCATCCCTTGTTTAAGTCCTCGTTACCTCTCCCCCAGACTATTGCAGTGGCCTCCTGATTCATCTCCCTACTTCAAGTCTCTTCCCACTCCAATACATACTCCAGAAAGTTGACATTTTTCTCCAGTGTTAGTCTAAGAAAGTCTCCTGCTCAACAAATTTCAGATTGCTTTTTACTCCAAGTATGTTTTCCCTAATAATTTATCTGCTTATATTCAAGGTCTTTGAGTTTTTTTTTTCTTCCTGAGTTTCGACATGCCCCCATTTTCTCTAGTAGTTCATTTTCTGACTCTGACTCTTCTGATTTTTGCAAGGGCTGTGTCTCAAAGCATCTTGGCCTCCTCCACACTGTGCAATCCATGATTCACTGGAATAGGTCTTTACCTCAAGTAACTATTGGGTGGGCAGAATTGACTCCTGCTAGATGCAGAGTACTTTCCCTCAGGTTTAGTGGAGGCACAGCATCTCACCCTCTCACCCCCACATGCCCAAGATATCATGTTCCGATATCCTGTCTTCTTCCCTCTTTCCTTAGTTATCTGACCCAGCATCAGTGGTTCAGAGAGCTGCCATGATGGTGCTACAGGGTTCTTCACCCCAGAACTGAGAGTTTAGAGCCTTTCTGGGGCTAGTTTTTGTCTGCCTCTGTGCTGACTTTATGTCTTGGATCCTCAGCATATTTTTGCATCTGAAATGTTGCTGTCATGCTGATCATCTGTTGTAAATGATCAGACTTCCATGGACTCCCAATGGGGACTATGATCTGGTCTTGAGTTTTATTCCTTGAGTCTCCTATGGCAGCTTCAATGCTAGTATCTTGGGAGGTAGAGAAAGGATGCTGAGTAAGTGCAAGGTCAATAAGCTTTGGTTCATAGTTTGTCTTTTTAAAATTTTCTTTTGGATGTTTTAGATCCTGGAAACAACTCAAGATGCTTTATCTTTGGCACATCATTTCTGTTTTGGAGAGATTTGAGAGATTCTGAGCATCAGAAAAAAAATGTCTAGTGTTCAGTCTTGCTACTCAGATGACCTTTAATCTCCAAGAAACAAATATAAACTCATTTGTTTGGCACATAAAATCCTTCACATCTCAGGTCCAATCTACTTTATTATGTATTACTGTCTTATTATATTATATTTTATTATATTATATGTTACTGAGATAGCTAAGTGGTTCAGTGGATAGAGTGCCAGACCTGGAGTCAGGAAGACCTGAGTTCAAAACCACCCTCAGATACTTCCTAGCTGTGTGAGCCTTGGCAAGATATTTAATCATGTTTGTCTCAGTTACTCATCTCTAAAATGAGCTGAAGAAGCAAATATCAAACCACTCCAATGATTTTGCCAAGAAAATCTCAAACAGGGTTACGAAGAGTCAGAAACACCTGAACAATAACAACATATTATTCACTACCTCTAGTTTATTCTATGATCTAGCCCAGTGGTTCCCAAACTTTTTTGGACTACCTCCCCCTTTCCAGAAAAAAATATTACTTAGAGACCCTGGAAATTATATATTTTTTAATTTTAATAGCAATTAATAGGAAAGATAAATGCACCTGTGGCTATCACTGCCTCCCCTCGATCGCTGCAACACCCACCAGGGGGCGGTGGTGCCCACTTTGGGAATCACTGATCTAGCCACTAACCATCTTCTTGTTTCTTATATTCACACAATCACTCATTTTCTACCTTATAGTAGTTTTCCACTATGCCTGGAATCCATTTCCTCCTTACCTCTGCCTCTGAGAATCCTTAACTTCCTTCAAGGCTCAGCTCAAATATTGCCTTTTATACAAAACTGTTTTTAATAAGTCCACCCCTTGCCCCAGTTTCTAAAGCTTTTCCCCTAAGATTGCTTTGTATCTATGTTTATATACCTGCACATTAACATGATGGCTCTCTGCCTCTGTTGTCAATGCCCTGAAGGCAAGAAATATTTTATTTGTGTCTTGGTATTTCCACTTGGTATTAGCACTCAGCACATGTTGAGTCATTTTAGTTGTGTTCAAGAAGATTCAGAAACAACTGAAAATGATTGGGTAATACAGGAATAAAGGTTTTCAATTTAGTATCATTGAGTCAATTTTGTTTTAAACTTCCATTCTATGAAAAAGCTGTTTTGAGCAAGTTGTTTTTCAATAGTTCTACATACAGTGTGTATATATATATATCTGTGTAGTAAGATATAGCAAACAACATGTGTGTATTCTTAACCAACTGATAAAGCTTTTGTGGACCCTGGGATAAGACAGAGAGCACCAATGAAAAAATTTTACAACCAACTTTATCAATCACATATAGTAAATCACCAATTAAATTATGTGGTAAACAATGAAGAATATTTATAGCTTAGAACTGTAAAAACCCATTGGAGTCCCCGGCCTTCCGCCTATTCCTAAGACATGACTAGGACTGGCTCCTATATTTCCCAAACCGGAGACTAGCAAGTCTGTGTTTACTTCAGGAAGAGCTGACTGACTGATTGATGGAGATTTTCCAGATGGCAAGACTCACCAGATTTATCTCACACATAGCCTTTGCCTGGGCAGAAAAGGAACCTTCTTAAAGTCTGATGTGAAAGAAGCTAATCAGAACCTCTAAAAATATAGGCTGAAGGTTTGTTCTGAAAAAAAAAAAGGTATAATTTGCATGCCTTGATTAGTGAAGTTTGATGGCTTACATTGGGAAGTGAAAAGTCTAATTGGTTTTTCTATCACACTATTCAGCTTATATAATGGCAAATCAACTGCACGAGACCATCTGTTGTATGTTATAGCCTCTTGTATTGATTGTGGAAACACATATTAGCTTGAAAGAAGTTATATGAGCTTTGACTTATAGATGTTGCCCAGGTGATTTGAGATAGCCAAGATGAATTTTTTTCTTTAAAAGCCTTACCTTCCATCTTAGAGTCAATACTGTGTATTGGTTCTAAGGCAGAACAGTGGTAAGGGTAGGCAATGGAGGTCAAGTGACTTGCCCAGGGTCATACAGCTAAGAAGTATCTGAGGCCAGATTTGAACCCAGGACCTCCTGTCTCTAGCCCTGGCTCTCAATCCACTGAGCTACCTAGCTGAGCCCCACAAGATGATTTGTTGATGTTCTCTTTCCATTTTTTAGTCTTGCACCCCTTGTTATTACTCTAGTACTTCCTGTTGGGTAGATAATCATTTTTTGTAATTGTATGCTGTAATCTGACTGGAGGAATCAGACTGAACATCCTTCACAGGAGGAAAATTAAAGGAAAGGCCTTGATAGAGCTACCCTTAGGCATTATTCAAGTGACTAAATTAGGTCAGATGGCTGTAACTCCCAGGCTTTTACCTTTGCACCAGGTAACAGTATTTTCTCTCTAGGCCAGGTTTCCATTCTGCAATAGGCCAGCATTGTGTAAATTGGACTGACAACTGGCATTGGGTCAAGATAAAGCTTTTTGATTGTGCTTCTGTAGTCACACCTGTCTAAACTGGGGAGAAACAAATGCCACACTTCCTTTTGAAGAATATACCTATTTCATCTTTAATTGTTTTTTTTTTCCTTCTGGATAGAGAATCTTTATAGAAAAATGAATCCCCTAAATAATCTAATAGACCACTTGCAAAAACAAACAAGATTTAGGATGGCAGAATCAGCCCCTGATTTTCAAGCAAGTGGTAATTAGTGTTTCAATTCTGGAGGGAAGATGCAATGCTGGGGAAATACTTTTGGGCAAGTGTAGAAGTTATTTGCACACTAGTGTAGGCAGGTATCACACCCCTCATTTTACACATGAGAACTCCAAGGCACCAAGAGTTAGTCATGGTGAGTTAATGATGGCACCTCCGAAAATTAGGTCTCCTAACTCCTAGTTTGTCACTCTTTTCTTTATACAATGCCACTTTAATGTAATTTCTGCAGAACATTTTGAGTTTTTCTGAACAGTTCATTCCAGACACACAAAACACATCATGCATCTTTTTCAAATGTTTCTATGCTTTACCGAGTACACAGCAGCACTGTAACTAAGGAGGGCAATCAGAGCTTTCTTCTAGGACCTTGACATTTAGAGGGTACTGACAGTAAATAGAATATTTTTGCAAAGAGGAAAAAAAAGTTATTTTAGCTCCTATCTAGTAAGAATAATGAGTTTAAATAATTAAAAAAAACAACAACACCAGATTGTGTTCTCCCTAATATCAGGTAACATCCTCTATTGTTTAACGTACCTTGATTTCCCTCCTCCCAAATAAATTTTCCTGAGCACCAAAATGACTAATTATAATTCTGTTACAGAGCAAATGTGCTTTAATAAAGGTTAAGTGGAAGGTTCAAATTAGAAAACTTTTAGGGCATTTTGCTTTTTTAAAAAACAGGCAGCTTGAGGACCATTACTCTCTTGCTGGTTAAGGGCTCATTTCCATATCTTTTCACTATTAAACATGCATGGATCTGATATCTGCTGAGATTTTGCTCAAGGAACTAAACTCTATGACCTATTTCAAATGATCTCTGAGCTATGAAAATAGGGAACAAGTCAAATGAGTAATATTGCTAGCCTATAAGAGTTCTGAATATCTCTTGCCAAACACAATGATGGCTAACTGATGAAGAGTATCATATTTGGATTCATAACATATCAAGGAGAACAGTGGGAATTGGCATGCATTCACCACTGTCAGGGTAGCAAGGTCCCCAAAGGAATATAGTACCAATGTGGTGGGTCAGATTCTCAAATTATAAAAAATTAAATTAAAAAGTTTATATTCATATAAGGCTGTTAGAGTCATTTTTAAAGGTACAATTAGAGACTTCCCTCAAGATATGGGCAGACCTACCCTTTTGTAATACCAATTCCTTTATGAATTATATAGCTTGCAGATATAGTTCTTTGAATAGAGATGTACCCCAGAAGAAGAGTGGGAGTTCTCAGGCTGATGAGTTATCTTTATATATAATTCCATTGTGTTACTTTTTCTTTTCAGTCAGTCTCTGTTTAAGGAGCTCTTCGAGTGCTAATGAATCCTTAATGACAGGGTGACACAGCTGCTTTTTAAATATCTGTTTCTAATTTTACCTAAGAAAAGTGTCCTACCAGTAGATAAACTTCTTGATACTACGGCAGTAGGGTGATAACAAATATTGATGCAAAGATAAATATGATAAGACAAATTGAAGACCGACTGGGGTTCCACTGACATCAATAGAAGGGCTGGGTAAGTAGCTGACATCATCAACAGAGGGGACAATGAGGACTTTAGTTATTAGAAAGGTAGATAGTGTCCCTGCCAGAGCAAAAATCTCATCAGAATAGCAGCAAGTACTATAGGAAGATCCCTGGGTATGTACAAGACTTTAACTAGGTCTCTGTCTCTTAGGTCAGTGATGAGGAACTTTTTAGGGATGGAGTGCTAGGCCCTGCCCTCACTCCAGCCCCCAGACCAAGGGCATGCACCCCTCCCCCCCAGAGGAAGCCCTCCCATTGGGCTGCTGGACAGACAGGCAAGTCATGTTATAAGTATCCTCAGGCCATTGTGGGAGGGGAACAGCTTCACCCCAGTCCCTCTGGATTTTTAGTAATGAACTCTGGTGGACAACTGCAGACATGCCCACAGAGAGGGCTTGGTGTGCCCTTTTCACATGTGTGCCATAGGTTCACCATCACTGTCTTAGGAAGTCAGTGATAAAATTAGTCTTGGGAACTATTCCCAGGGCTAATTATTTCATACAAATAAAATAAAAAAGGATTCATTGCTAATGAAGCCAAAGGGCATGGGTTTTCTCCTTACCTAGGTCAGTTAATTTTGATTTATTTCATGACTATTATTACTGTCCCTTGTTTCTTACCATGTGTCTGTGTGCTTTTGCTCCATTCATTTCAGTGAGCAATGTCTGAGCACCTATTATATGCTAGGCAAGGTCATTGGGAAGCATAGTTGTAAGTTTTCATAAATTCATCTTATTTCATATAATTTTATCAGCATGAAGACAAGTTAGTAGTAGCACTTTTATAGTAATGGAGGGAAGAATTTATAAAATCATAGAATTAACACTTTTGGTTAATATTTGCAAGTGGTTTTCTGCCTTAATTGGACTTAGAAGTTCCTCCCAATTCTTTCTCTCTCTCTCTCTCTCTCTCTCTCTCTCTCTCTCTCTCTCTCTCTCTCTCTCTCTCTCTCTCTCTCTCTGTTTCTCTTTCTCTCTGTTTCTCTGTTTCTCTCCTTCCTGGGTGTATCTGTGTGTATGTGTCTGCATGTTTGTGTTTGAGAGCACATGAGGACTAGGCTTTTTGAATTGAATAACCTAGCTATCATAATAGGTGATATTCCCAGGGAACATGAAAGTGATGGAAAAATGATTGAGGGACTGAACAAATCTATCCTTTTGCTTGCACATTAAAAAGAATGAAACATGAATTTGAGGTACTTGTTTTTGTAGCAGTTGTTTCTACAGCACTGTTTCATCTCTTTGGGACCCAAGGGGCCCAACAATTTCCCATAGAGGGAAGAAGGATTTATGAGTCCCTTGGAAATAAAGAGAATTATATGATAACATGCAGGTCTATGTGACATGGGCATTGTGCAGAGATGGCAGGGACCCTGTACCTCTTAACTCAGACAGGCTGTGAACAGGGGAATTCCCTTCCCCCTTCCTGCCCTTGTGACTCCTGAGGCAAAGACCATTGTCCTTGGAATTCCTTTAAGTTGAGATAGACAAAGAGATACACCTCCTCGATAACATCAAGTTGTATCTCAGACATCCATCTGTCCCCTAAACTATGAGGGTCACCCCCATGTCTCCAGGCAGACCCCGATCAGACGACCAAACCCCACCCCCCACCAAATACCTGAGTGTTTACCACTTTAGAATCACATCCTCATCATGACACAGCATCACATCCCCATAATTGTAAAAGTATATAATCCCCAGGATTGAGGGATTCAGGGACAGCCTCCCATGGCTGCTCCACTCATGCTGTCTTGCTGGCCATTAATCCTATCTTAACTAATAAATCTTTCTTTTTACTTTTAAGCTAAATTTGGAGTCCTCTCATTCTTGAGAATGGTTTCCTTCCTGAACCCAGGGGTTCACTATTTGTACCCCTATAACATGGGTTCCATTTCATGCTCTTGTCTTAAATCAATGTTCTTATCTTTTTGATATGTGTTATAGGCTCCATTGGTGGCCTCGTAAAACCTATGGACTTCCCAGAATAATGTTTTGGAATGCACAAAATAAAGCATATAGCATTATAAAGGAAATTATATTGAAATATAGTTGTCAAAATATTACAAAAAAAGTTCACAAGCCACAGGTTAAGAATCCTCTGTCTTAGAGATTTGAATTTCTTACATAGCATTCAAGGAATAGTAAGATAGTAGCTTCCTTGGAAACCAAAGTTTCTGACTACCATGTGTGTATGAGCAGCAGTTAATTTGGGAATGGAGACTGCTGGACAAGCTTCTGTAGTGTAATATTCTTGTAACTCTTAGGCATCAGAGCAGAAAAAAACAGCTTATGACTAATGAATGAATGAGAAGGCAAGATGAACAAGTAAAGCAACATAGGTTCACAAATAAAACATAAATTTGTTCTGGGAGGAACCCATATGCTGGGAGTAGTATGGTAAGGATAAACTCAAGGGAAGGGATAAGGGGTCCTAACCTTTGATTCTGATGCCCAAATGCTCATCTAGGGCAGTAGGTAGAGATGATTTCATCACAAAAAGCAGAACTTACTATTAACCTCTAATTAGTTGATTTGCTTTGGCCAGGCCTATCAATACAAATAACACAAGTTCAGGGTAAGTATAAGAAAGAGCAACAAGGAGCCTAAGTACTAAGCCCAGAGGCAGTGTGGTGGAGAGGAAATTCCACTGAATGGAGACTGAGGCCTGATCTATGTGATTGTCAGCAAGTCATTTAAGCTTCCTAGCTCTTAGTTTCATTATGGTTAAAATGGAATTGAACTAAAAGTCCTCTGAGATCCCTCCCAGCTTTAGAGCTATGATCCTGTGAGCTCCATAAGTATCCAGAGAGGGAAAGAATTGCTATTTGGAAGGAAAAGAAGCTTTTAAAGGCTGGGTAATGAAAGGACCTTTGCTATCCAGAGAGCCAGAGGACAAGAACTTAGGTTTATGGTAATGACCTCTAGGGTAAACAAAGTATCTGCAAACTTGTTTGCTTCCTATAGTCTGAAAATTCAGGAAAAGGAATCTGATAGAGTTAACTGTTAACTCTCACTGAAAGGTGAGAGGAATGCCTATATGGCAAACCCTGGTTTCCAAACCCAAAGGAAAGGATTTGGGGAAAAATCTTCCTAGAAAGCTGAGATAACAAACAACTATAGTAAACCAAAATCTTCAAACTAGAGAACCTAGGAACCACCTTAGGCAGAAAAATCTGATCTTTTTGCCAAGTGAATCTATGAGACAGCCAAGGCTAGTACCAGTTTGGGATACAAACTCTTTGGAAATTTAACAGAGTAGAATGGCAACCAAAAGTAGGATGGAGCTCAGAATCACAGATTTGAGTTGGAAGGGCATCAGTGTCCATCAAGTCCATTTTGCTACCCATTTATTTCTTCTCATACTGTGATACTTATGTATCGTGTTCATGCCCTCCTATACATTCTCCATTGAGGCTCCATTCAATATTCTTGTATCTAAGGATCCTTGGAATCTTGAAATTATGTGAGTATGAACTCAGCATTCTGGGTGTGCATCTGTTCACTCTCACACTCCTACTGTGTCATTTGGAATTGTTGTAAGCCCTGGAAAACTACAATTCCCAGGGCTCTCTACTACAGCTTCCCCTGACACCTCCCTCTTCTTTTATGGGAGGTGTCAGAGAAAGTTTAAAAGAGAAAGTTTGGAGCCTTTTATTTCCTGCTCTAGGGAGGCTGGCTGAAGCTACCTACCCTGATCTCTCTCTCTTGGCACCTTTTTCCTTTCTATCTACCTCCTAGTTTTTCCTAGACCTTCCCTTTTCTAATTAAAACAAAACCCAGCTATTCTAAACCCTAAAGTTGCTCTCTGATATTTTATTTGAGCCCGGAAGGGCTCTGGTCAATTTCCCCCTGCTGGGGCTGGGGACTACCTTCCTTTTCCTTCCTCTACCTCCCTCTCTCCTTTCTCCCATTCCTCCAGTCCTCCTATCTTCATGCCTTCACCCCCTCACTGTACCCTCCCCTTTTTTCTGATTCTTATATATCACTTCCTCCACTCCTTGTGACATTTGAAATATGCTACAGTCTATTTATACTCCCCATCATTTTCCTGCTTGCCCTTTTTGTTTCCCACAATAGGCTTCTTGGAGGTTATGACATCATATTATTCATGGATATATTTTTATTAAACATTTTTTAAAAAAGTAAGCTTCTTGGGGTCATCATTAAGCAATATCTCATATGCAATCCAGTCCAATTACTTCCTCCTGTTCAATTCTGGCCCTGGTACCCCCACCCCATTTTCACTCGCACACATATATGTATGTATACATAAATATGCATATCCTGATGGTGATCCAGTTGCATTTCCTCAAAAAAAACCTTTCTTAGTAGCAACTCTAGGACAGAAAGGCAAGGATTGGTGATTGTGTTTAAGTGACTTGCCCAGGGTCACATAGCTAGGAAGAATCTAAGGCCAGATTTGAACTCAGGTCCTCCTGACTTCAGGCTTGGAGCTCTGTCCACTGTCACCTCATTGCATTTCAGGGTCCATCATTGCATTTCATATTCCCTCATTGCATTTCATAGCCTGGGCAATAGTATTTCCCATCCATTAGTTTTTCCTATGTGGGTAGTAATATTTCTGAGTACCTGTGGATCTCATTTGAGGCTTTGCAGAAACTTAGTTGGAAAAGGCATCCTTATGATTTCTATACCTGCTAATGTTGGAAATGTTTGCTAGAGGACAACAGGAAACATATTGTGTTAGGCTTAATGCATCGAGCTCAAGGTCATATCCGCACTCAAACATAGTTTTATTGTTCTTGTTGAGTTGCTTCAGTCAAATGTGACTCTGTGACCTTGTATGGGTTTATTTGTTTATTTTTGGTAAAGATACTTAAATGGTTTGCCATTTCCTATTCTAGTTCATCTGACAGATGAGGAAACTGAGGCAAACAGGGTTCCATGACTTCCCAGGATTACACAGCTAGTAAATGCCTGAGTCAGATTTACACTCACTAACATGAATCTTCCTGTCCTCAAGCCCAGCACACTATTCACCTGGCAACCTCAAGAACATTCAGAGAATGCCATTATTGCACTAAAACCAGAGTCATGTATCCCTTTCACCCACTGGTAAAGTCTATGAACCTTTCTTGGAATAATTTTTTCTAATGCATGAAACAAAATACCTTGGAAACCAATCATATTGGATATTAATTTTTTATGTACACCAGGTTAGGAACCCCTAAACTAAAGGACAATAATGTCATACCTTTAAATCATTTTCCTTTAGTTGGAGGGAAACTTAGAATTCATCTCTACCAACCCTTGTGGATACATGAATTCCTTCTACAACACCCCTGATGAATGAGTGATCCTAGGTCATTGTGTTTTAATGCAGATCATTTCTATTATTAGTTAGCTCTAAGAAGTTCTCATATTACATCAAAATCGACCTCCGTATATATCTTTCTTACATCTGTCCTAATGAATGTAACTTCTTGAAATTATAAAGACACTTCCCTTCTTTTCCATGTTTCAGCTCTGTAAGTATTTGAAAATATGTATCTTTCTGCCACTAAATCCTTTAACTATAACATGTCCTCTTGTATTTATATATACACTCACATGTATATATGTACATATGTCTGTGTATATAGCTATGTATACATACATATTTGTGTTTTATACATATATGCATATGTAAATATAGCTATTTGGAGATATGGATATACATACATATATATATACACACACATGCCTCAGTTTAAGAGGGTACCTGGCTATAATTATATATATATATACATGCATATATATATACACACATATATATTCCCTTAAATATTATTAATCTAGGGAATGTGATTGGGTTAAATTTAATTTCTTATTGCTTTGTCTTTATTATTATGGGGAAGGGAGGCTCCAAGCTCTATAAAAACTTGACCAGTGCCATAATGAACACACAGATTGAACAGCAAAGAAACTCTTTTAACCAAATTGTAGCAAAACAAGTCAGAGAAATTATATATAGGAGAATATATAGGAGGCAGTACAGAGTAATAGAGCTCTCCAGAGAGTGAGATGACTCAGCTCCACCAAGAGTGTCTTGGCTTTCAACCAATAGGATACTTCCTGAAGTCACTATTGTGACAATCAGGCAATCAGGAGATAGAGGCATGATAGAGCCTGCTAGCTCCTCTCCTGCATTCCCAGGCTTTTCCTTTAGCAATCTGAAGTGTTTTTGCCCTCATCCCTTTTTCCTCTTAAAGTTGGAAACCAGAAGCACCCAAAGCAATCCCATGTTTGAAGAATGGTGAAGGGGATTGGTTTTGAAGAGCCCCAAAGCAGGGATTGACGTTTGAGGACTGGCAGAATGTGGACTTCTCTCATCTCTCACACAGGACAGGACATTCAACTCTTCTGAAAAGAAAGAGTCCCATCTCAGTGTGCTTTCAGACAGGGATTGTGTTCTCTCTCTTTCTCCATCTTTTTTTTCCCCCCACCTTTTTGTTCCTCTCTTCTCCCACTGAAGTTTACTTCCAGGGTCATAATTAGATATTTTGGAACCTAAAGCAGAAAAACCTTCGTTGGTGCATATTTATGGGGACACTGGTGGAGGGAAGAGAATATGGAATTAGGGGATCAGGGGAGTTTAACTCTGCATATAAATCGGTGGCTTCTAATCTAGTTCTAATTCAAGTTATTGACTACATGCTATGTGTTAGGAACTAACTATACAAAAATGAAAGGAAAAACTAGTTCCTACTCTCAAGGAGTGGACAGTTAAGCAGAAAGGGATAGGACGGGTATACCTGGGGCCCAGAGTGTTGTTGGTCCTCTCCCTCCCCATTATTCTCCTGTGTATGGCTTCTCCCGTGCTTACATCATCAATTTGGTACCCTCAAAATTCAGCCATGAGTGTAGGTGAGCCCCACTTTTCCCTACCGCTTTCCTACTTTCCTACTTCATTTGTTTGCCTATCTTTAACTTTTCTTCCTGATTCAATCTTGCAGCTTAAGCCTCACCAGCAAACTCGTATTAGATGTTTCTGAGAACTTAACACTAGGCTATCTCCCTTTCCTCTCTCAGCTCCTTTCCCAGCCCCCACCCCAAGTCAGAGACATCAATCCCTCTCAGGCTGAGGATTGAAAGCCCTTTCTTCCACTTGATTTTAACATCTGTTGTGCTCAGATATGACAGGGAATTAAGCCTGTAATACACGTGGTCTGACAAGTGACTTTTTTCAGAGCCCTGAGCTGTAAAGATCAGCAGGGGAGAAGTCAGCTACTTTATATTCCAGACTTCTGCCTGAGGCTGGCCTGGAGCATTTTCTAGAGTTGGATATTTGGAATAGAATATCAACTTCTTGTGACCCAACTTAAAAAGACATTTCCTATGCAAAGGTTAAGGACCTGAGAAAAACAAGAAAGAAAACTTCCTTACACATAGCCTTGGAGTAAATGGTCTGATAAGAAGTGGTTCAGGAAAGATTTCCTTGACCTGCTCATAATAATACTACTTACTCTCTTTTTAAAATAATGCTTTAAGGTTACAAAGCAATCTGCTAACCAAAACTCTCTAAGATAAGGAATACAAATAATTTTGTCTCTTTTTTATACGTAAGGAATTTTCTGAGAGATTAAGTCGCTTTTTGTGGTCTTAGGACGTATTAGGTCTGTGTTTCAAAGCTCTTCTGGTTCTAAGTGGAGGTTCTGAGGGTAGAGGGAATAAATTTGAAAATATCTCCCTAAAGAATCATCCTTTTCAAAACTGAAAGAATTGCTTTTAGATTTTAAGATTTTAAGCCATAGAGAACTACTACATAAATGGGTCACTTGGATTGCTCATTTCTTCCTGGTATGATTGGCATTTGGTTGGAGTAGGAAGACGCTTAGCACAGTGCCTGGCACATGGTAGGTGCTTAGTAAATTTTGATTGACTTATTGGATCATCCAAAGGCCATTGGAGAGGCACTTGTTGGTGAGGGGGATGAATAAGAAGGTTGTGATGTATTAACAAACAAAGAATTTTAAGCAAAATACTAAAAGGATACCCTCAGAGAGAGAGAGAGACAAACAGTGCAGTGAGAATTAGGGAGTTCTTGAATTGAGCTCTGCCCTGTGCGATTTCTGATAGGCCACATGTATCCTCAGTACTGAAAGCATTGGCTTTTGGGGATGACACGGGAAAATCTAGGTGGCTTTTCCACGCACTCTTTCCCCCTCCCATCACAGTTAAGATTAGAGCTGAGACAGTTTTAAAAAGAAGAAAGAACTTCTGTGCTCCCAGTTCACATATGCAGGTCCAAAGCGAATGGGCTATTTTTGTGGAGAGAGGAGGTGAACATTATAATTTCCAAGGATCCATTTGTGGTTTTATGTATGTTGATACACCAGAAAAGAAGTGAACTGGTTAGGTAGCAAGAGGAGATAACATAGTGCAATGAGATCCATGCAATTTCAAGAGACCAATAGGAAAGTCCCTAAAATGGTCCCCAAGAGAGGCTTTACATGTGGATGAGAGTCACATAATGTGAAGACATGAAAGATTTGTGATTTGCACCACTTGAATGAATACCTACATTAATGAAAAAAAAGGCTTCACTGAAGTGTTTAGTGACATCCAAGTCACGCAAAATTTTTGTTACAATCAAGAAAATTCCTGTTTTGTTAGAAACAAATGGCATGCCAAGACTATAGAATACAAACCACTTGGGCAAAGTTCTAGCATCTGTGGTGAATTTCACAGAAGTTTCTCTTTACAGAAACATATAACAAGCAGAGTTCCCAACCCCTTTAAAGATCAGTAGCAATAAAAACAATAGCACTATGCCTTACATATATATTATGTCATTTGATCCTCACAATAACCCTAGAAAACAGATGCTGTTATTATCCTTATTTTATAGGTAAGGAAACTGAAGCAAACAGAAATTAAATGATTTGCCCAGGGTCACACGGATGAAGGAAATCTGAGGCCGAATTTGAACTCAAGTCTTCATAATCCCAGGAAATTTCTACTCATTGTACCACCTAGTCAGCTTTGTGTAGAGGTGGCAGAGTAACAGTTGGTAGGTCAGGTTTGATATCAATCTTTATCACTAAATTTTTTGTTGATATAAACCATTCCTAAACACAAAAAGGAGATGATCTGGCTAAAATTTAAGGTTGGGGAGCCCTGATTATAGAAGCCTGCTTGAGAACCACCAGTATCTATCTGTGGCACAGGGTTGGCGCAGGTCTCCCATTTGGTCTCCTTCAAAATAGAACTGAAATGAGGGACCTCAGTCAGAGAGCTTTGGTCAGTCATCTTTGATGAGAAGATACCATCAACACACCAGGCAATAAGGTATGTACTGTGGATTCCATCCAGAGGAAGTTTCAATTAGGTGCTAGTAGTCTAATATATCCCAAGCTGCCTTTGGTAATCTCCTCTCTTCCTTTGCAAGATTAGTATTGAGGAACCTGGTGAGGGGTAAGAGGCAAAGAATGTTTGAAACAGAAGAGTATCCAGCATACATTCCAAATGTTCCAGTAATGGATCCTTGATGAAATGTCCCTCTCTTCCTAAGTGAATTATATGAAGTGCTGGATAAAAGAGGCTGATTAAAAAATGACCACGTGCAGCAAAAACAAGGCCAAGAAAAAATGAAATTGTTGACCATTACCTGAATGTTGGCATTGGTTCTGGGAACTGCTTTCAGCTCCTAGGCTAGGGTAGTGGCTGCTTTTCCCAGGATAAATTATCCTTTTTATTTGTAGTGATGGCATTTAATTACTACCCAGATAGCTCTGTAATGGGAGAAGATGAGAATTCATGCTTATCTCCTGAATACAGTCCTCTCATACCTTTGGAACCAGGGAAGATAGAGACGCTAAAATGGAATTTTCCTGGAAAATTTTGTCCCTTTAGAGAAACAACATAGTGTTTTGGAAAGAGCAATGGATTTAGAATCAGCAAACCAGTGTTGAATTTTTCCTCTTGACATTTCCCTGCTGTGATGACTACTTCCAAGTATTTTAAGAGTTGATACATGGAAGAGGGAGTACACTTTTCCCACTTGTTTTCAAAGAGGAAAACCAGGAGTAATGAGTGAAACTTGTGAAGAGGCAAATTTAGACTTTAAGTGGGAGAAAGGTTCATAGTAATTAGTGTAGTCCAAAAGTTGAATGGGCTACTTAGGGAAGTGTAATGAGTTTCTTCCCCATCAATGTTGAAGGAAGAGTTGAGCGTTCATTTCTTGCAGTTTTGACTAAATAGACATTCTAAGGTTCTCCCCTCAGAAATTTGGTGAACCTAGGGCAATCACCTGGCATCTCTGTGCCTCAGTTTCCTCATCTTTAAATGGAGAGAATGGTATTTCCCTACTTATCCCACTGCATGGGTTGTACTGATGATTGGTTTAAATTTAAAGGTGATATGAATATAATGTAATATAATGATTAGTTCTGCAAATTATTCTTTGTCATAAGGGATAGCTTTCTAGAATAAACTGAGAAGAAAGATTTATTGGGAAATAATTTTTAAAAAAACATCAAAACATACTTAAAAGAGGAAAAAAGTTGGCATTCTTGACCTAATGATGACTACCTAAATAGTTACCTGGTAGACTAAGTTTATGATTCTAAGGGTAGAAAAAGTATCGGGCTGTGTATAGGAATTAGTATTGTTAATTTTTAATACAAATCAAAAGATATTTATCATGAACTTTTGTGAACATTGTACCAGGTGTTGAGGATATAGAAGTACAAATACAACAACAATCTTTGCTTTCAGAGACCTTAAACTCCATTGGTGCGTGTGTATAAGGGAGTGAAAGGAAGGAGGAGGATACATATTATTCACAGATAAATTGATATAAAAATTTAAGGAAAAAACAGAATCCTGATAAGGAGGGGAGGAGAGTTAACTTTAGAAAAGGTCTTATATAGGAGTTGCCCCCAGAGCCAAGTCTTGAATGAAACTTGGTGTTCTAAGAAGAGAAGGTAAGGAGGGAGTGCTTTCTGTGGAAGATCTAATGCTGAATTCCAAGAAATACCAATAAGATGTTTTGATCAAAATGTGCAATGCATGAAGTGGAGGCAGTTATATGAAATAAGCCTGGAAAGAGAAGTGGAAATCATATAGTAGAGGGCTTTAAATGCCCTTTGTGGCAAGAGCAAAACACTGGAGATTTTTGAGCAAGCTAGTGAGCTGTGTCTTATGAATATTAATTTGTTAGTTATGTGGAGGATGGATTAGGGAAGGGAGGGATTAGAAGCCAGGAAACTAATTGCAGTAGTTCATGTCCAAACTGCTGAGATTTTGAACTATGGTGATGGTCATGTGAGCACAGAGATGAAATGGAGCATTAGAAAAGGCATACTACCTACCTTATCTTCTCTATCTTTTCAAAATTCTGCTTTTCTCTCCTCCAAAATTATCATAAAGTAGGTGGGGTGAATGAGTTTTAATTTCCTGATCAAGTCTCAGAAACTCTTGAAAACCATTTATTATAGGAGTATCATCAACTTTTTTATTTATTACAAGTGTAAGAACCATTTTTGTGTCATGTATTTCTTTTGTGAAGCCTAAAAACCTCATCTCAGGATGTTTTTAAATACATAAAATAAAATACGTCAGATTTACCAAGGAGGCCAATTATATTGAAATGCTATTATCAAAAAATATGTTTTATAAAAAAGTTAAAAGATCCCTAACTTGGGGACTTAACCTAGTCATAAAATGTATTTTATGTTATATTCTACATTGGGGGAAATAAGACCAAAAGAGATAGCATCAGTCCTTGTACCATTGAAGTTGTCTCAGTAGTTGTATTACTACGTCTAAAGTAATGAATAACCAGTTTTATGTTATAGAATGATGTCAACTCATTGACTCGAGGTCAGAGAAATATTTAAGCTGGTGCTGTAATGGTTTTGTCTTTCTATTACGAGTGCCTAAAAAGAAATATATTGTACTTATTAATGTATTGCACTCTTAATGAATACATGTTGAAATCACACTAAATTCTGAAATGTTTTCCCAGTTAGTGCAGTCCTAAACACATGGTCCTCTTTCTTATAGAAAATGATGCTTCCTCTGAGCAATTTAGTAACCATTCTTTGGTCTGCAGCACCTAAGAGCATCTCTAATTTGTAGGTCAGAATAACAAAAGGGAAGCCATTTATTTTCAGGGCAATGGCATGTTTCAGGATTTTATATGGCTGCTGAGTAGCTTTCAGTACTTAGATCCTGAGAGCACTGAATAAGCCTAAACCCATTTCCTTGTCTGAGAAATGGAAATATAATATTTATCCTATCTACTTCATAACCTTTTGAGAACAATTTTTTTAATCCATAAAGCATTTCCCTATTTCTACTTAGTCACCCAGGTTCAGAACCTTAGTTATCTTCTACTCCTCAATCTCCTTTGCCACATATAACTAATCAGTTTTTTAACAAATCAGGTTTTGTTAATTCTATCTACCCTGCATCTTATATCCCTCTACTTTTTTCTACTTATGTGACCATCATCACCTTAGTAGCTTTTCATCAGCTCTCACCTGGATTACTATAAGAGCCTCAAAATTGTTGTCTCTGTCTTGTGTGTCCTCTTTCCAATCTTCCCTCAACCAGTTACCAAAGTGTTTTTCCTAAAGCATAGCTCTGGCCGTGCCACTCCATTACACAGTAAACTATAATAGTTTTTTACTCTTTTTCATGTCAAATATGAAATCTTCTGGTATGTAGAGCTCTTTACAGCTTGATTCAAAGTTACCTTTTGAGCCTTGTTATTATATTCTATTCCCCTTCTCATTCTCTATAGTCTTGCCAAATTAACTATCTTGCTGATACCTGGCCCTCCATGCCTCACCTCCATTTCTTTGCACAGGTTATTCCTCCATGTATATAAGTTTTTTGCTCCTCATTTTTGCTTCTTAAAATCCCTTGTTTCTTTCAAAACTTAGCCGAAGCCCTTCTGCAACAAGACTTTCCTAATATTCTTATAGCTGCTAGTACTTCACTCTGAATAATATATTTATATTTAATGTGTACTTATATTTAAATACATTTTTATATTTTCTCTATATTTATATTTTTGAAATATTTTGCGTATTAAATGTTTTACTCCTAAGCTCAACTCCCTCCCCCATGTCAACATTCTCTCTTTCCTTAAATTGTTTTATATTAACTTATCTACGAACATACTTTATTATATGTTGCAATACTTTATATTTATAACATTGTGATATTTTAGAACATTTACTATGTATCTTAATATTTTATAAATAATTATATGTGCAAATGTTTTCTCCAGAATATAAGCTCCTTGGGGGCAGAGATCACTTTTTCTTTTCTTTTTTTTTTTTTTTTTGCATATGTATGTTTGGCATATAATATGAAATCACTGTTTAGTGACTGGTTGATTAAATAAATATGAGCCACCATAATTAAAATAAAATTGTAAAATTCACTATGTGCCTTTGAGAGCTTTTAGGAAAGGGAAAGTGTGGTAAAATAAAATAGACAGTCTGCAATAATTCCTACAGTGGATAGTCTTTACTAAGAAACAGAAAGATGATCATAGAAACAGGGAGAAAAATCCAACTTTAGAGAAAGTGCTTAAAAGAGAGGCATCAGGTTGACAGTAGATATTAAATGGAGCTCCCTTGGGCTCCACTCTCAGCACAGATATTACTTTGTATCCTCCTTAATGGCTTGGATGAGATTAGAGAACATTTTATTAGGTTTTCAAAGAAAATCAAGTTGGCAAAGATAGCTAGTAATTTGGAGCATTGAGACTGGAACACAAACTGTTCTAATGATAAATCAGAAAGAAGTCAAAATAATTTGAATTGGCATTGAATATAGTAGATTATATTATTGATTTAGAGGTATAGGGGATCTTGGACATCACAGAGGCTAGCCCCTTCATTTTATAGATGAAGAAACAGAGGATTAAAAAGATGGAGTGATTTGCTCATTTATACAGCTGTTCCACATCTGGGGTTGAATTTTAACCCAAGTTTTTCTTACTTCAAGTCTAGCACAATAACAACTTTGTCAAGCTAACTCTCCTAGTACAAATGTAAAATAAATGTAAAAACGTCAAATGTAAATACGAAGCTCTCTTTTTACTGGCAAGTGTCTCATAATTACCAAATTGAAAAATACTGAGTTGGAAGAATGTAGAGAGAAAAAATAATCAAGAACCATTAGTAAACTACATACTTTAAAGCATATCAATGCTTATTGTTTTTATACCACAGGCAGTTCTTGATAGATAGTTTTCACATCCACCTCCATCAACACTGAACTCTTCTTTATAGCAAAAAACAATAATAATAATGGCAGAACCATCAAATAGAGTCACCATATCTAACAGTATCTACAACATTCTGTCTCCTGTTTTCCTTAACCACAGTTGATCATTATACTTATTCAGAATTTATCTTCTCATTAGTTTTCTTTTCACATATATTATTATAATATTGCTTATTATTCTTTCTTTCATTTGGTATCAGTTCATACAAACTTTTGAATTTTTTTGAAATCTTGTTCTTTGTCACTTCTTACTGCACAATGATATTTTATTCCATTTATATATCATTGTTTGCTTAGTTGCTTTGAACTTAATAAACACTCACTTTATTTACCGCAGAACCACAGTTAACACAGAAAAAGTGTCATAATGAATACTTTGATAATACTGGTCCTTTCTAATATTTGACTCCTTTGGAGTAAATGGGATTTGGGGATTTTAAAGGTAGTATATAATAAATCATCTTCCTTGCATAATTCCAAATTGTTTTACGGACTGATTAGACCCGTCCACAGTTGCATCAAGAGTGTATAATATTTAGAGCACAGACTCTTTTTTTAGGACTCAAGGGTGTTATGTGGCTATATTTATAATCTTCCACGGTCAGTCGTAGTGTGCATTTATGATTTTTTTCACCAATTACATTTCCTTGTGCATGGATAAGCCAAATTGAATTGAATAATCTCTTCTAGGAGTCTTTGGGCAGTCCTGGGGCTCAATGAAATCATCAAAATGTCACAGGCAATTAGGAGAATCTGGAGGACTTTGATTTTTAGAGTAATAGTCTATGAGTAAAATGGAAATAATAACAACTGCTTACTTCACAGGGTCCTTTTGAAGTTCAGAAGAGATCATTTATATGCACAAAAATGTTTTAAAAATGTGAAGTCCTCTAGAAAATAAGGTATTATTTGTATTTTGTGATTTCATTTTTGCAACTTCTCTAGAATATACCCCCTTCTCTCCTCCAATACTGCTACCATTCTAATGCAAACCCTTAGCACCTCATAACTATTATAATAGTCTGTTGGCAGGTCTGCCTGCCTCAGATCCTTCTCTATTATAATCCATCCTCTAATCAGCCACCAGAGTGTTTTTCCTAAAGTGCAGGCTGACCATGTCACCTCTTACTCCATAAACTCCAGTGGCTCTTTATCCTCTACAGAATGAAATACAAACTCCTCTATAGAGTCCTCCATTCAGTCACTAAAGTGATTTTTTCCCCCGGACGGCAGGTCTGACCTTGTCATTCATCTAACCAATGAATTCCAGTGGCTCTCTATCTGTTTCCAGGATCAAATACAAAATCCTCTCTTTGCATTCAAAGTCCTTCATAATTTAAATCCCTCCTACATTTCAAATCTTCGATTTCACTCCCTGCCACTTACTCTGAACCAGTGACACTCGCCTCTTAACTCTTCCACAGGCAAGATAATCCATTTTTTTATTCCAGGTATTTTCTCTAATTATCTCCCATGACAACTCTCCCTTCTCAACTCCACTTACTGGTTTCTCTGGCATTTTTTAAAGCTTCACTAACATCTCATCTTTTCCTAGAGGTCTTTCCAGTCCCTCTTAATTCTAGTGTCGTTCCTCTGTTAAGTATTTCCTGTTTATCTTATATGTAGCTTTCTTTGTATGTATTTGCTTTCATGTCCTCTCCTTCATTAGATTGTAAATTCCTCAAAAAACAGGGACTTTTTGTAATTCTAGCCCTTAACACAGTGTCTGGCACAAAGTCCGTGTTTAATGCTTATTCATTGGTAGATTGAATGAAGGAAAAAGAAACTTTAAGCTTGGAGACCAAATTAGTAGGTTATTGAAATAGTCCGAGAGAGATGAGTGAGAGACTGAACTAAACTAGTGGCTGTATGAATAGAGAAAAAGGGACAGACATAGAAATTAAATTTACCAATAATTTATCTATCTTTTTTTTAAGAACCAGCTTTTAAAAAAATTAGTTTAATGGCTTTCTTGCTCTGAAAGTTATTAATCTTTCCTTTAATTCTCAAATTTGGTGTTTAATTGAGGATTTTTCATTCATTAGTTTTCTAGGCTTTCTTTTTGGTTGCAAACTCAATTCATTGATCGACTCTTTTTCTATCATATTGTAAACATTTAGAGATAAAATTTCCCTTAAGTACTACTTTGGCTGCACTGCCCCCATCCCAAAATTTTATATGTTGTCTTCTTCTTGTCATTCTCTTTGATGAAATTACTTACTGCTTCTATGATTTCTTCTTTGACTAACTCATTCTTTAGGATTAGATTATTTGGTTTCAAACCAATTTTTAATCTAGGTCTCTATAACCCTTTATTGAATATAATTTTTATCATAATATGACATAGAAATGATGCATTTAACATTTCTTTTCTAAATTTAGTTGTGAGGTTTTTATGTCCTAATACATTGTGAATTTTTATAAAGATGTCATATATAGCTGATAAAAAGTATATTCTCTTATATTTCCATTCATTTTTCTCTAGAAGTCTAATATATCTAACTTTTTCTAAAATTTTATTCATCTTCTTAACTTCTTTCTTATTTTTTCATTTGATTTATCTAGTTCTGAGAGAGTAAATTTGAGATCCCCAATTAGTATATTTTTACTATCTGTTTCATCTTATGATTCATTTACCTTTTACTTCAAGAATTTGGATGCTATAACATTTGGTACATCTATGTTTAATATTGATGTTATTTTATTGTCTAAGGTATGATTTAGCAAAATGTAGTTTTCCTTGTTATCTTTTTAAATTAGGTCTGTTTTTGCTTTGGATTTGTCTGAGATCATGATTGCTACCCCCTTTTTTTAAAACCTTAGCCGTGTAAAGGTTAAATTTAGTGGTTGGACTTAAATTATATGAAATAACATGGTCACCGAAGTTACTATATCTCAAGTCAGAAGTTTATTTACCAAATTAGAGGGGAAACAATAAAGTAGAGAAATATGAAAGAGGTTGGAGAAAATATCTATACTAGTTCTCAGCCAGGAGGGTCAGTATTGAGTAACTATGAGGCCTCCTCCAAGATGGAAGTTAGTCTCTTAGGAAACTAGTAAACGAGTCAGCCCTTTTCACTCACCTGATAAAGTAGTCCAAGAGTCAGAATCTAAGTTGAAGCCATGATTCACGCTGTAGTCTCCAGTGAAATTCCCTTGAAGACTATTTCCATGAGACTCAACTTCACAAGACTGCCCTAGCCCAAGGATTTTGTGGCTTTTATGGTGGTTTCCTGTTCCAGCTCCTCTTCACAGGGGCCAATTACAGTTTCCAAATTGTCCAGCCCTGCCCAGGGACAGTGTCTGTAGGACTGACTTGTCACCACTAAAGGTGTTAATTCTCCTTCTAGGATTCACACATTTCTGAGTTATCAATCAGTTTAGCATGTGGGTTGCAGACTTCCCCTATTTAAGGTTAAGTAGGGGTGTCTTCCTTTTGGAGGTGTAAACTCCAGTAGTAAGAGTTTCCCTTAATTTAGTGTTAAGTATAGGTGTATTTGCTTTTGTTGATTAATTCAAAAGTAGACAAAGAAGAGTTACTCTTGTCCTCACAATCTAGTGAGGTACTAAGTAGGAGTATTTAAGTTATTGTTAACCAAAGTTTTAACTCCTATCAGGCAAAGAGAATAAAGGATTCCCTTTTCACAAGTGTAAACTCAGAATAGACAAAGAGAACCAAAAATTTCCTCTCACAGCTGGAGCATAATAGATTTGGCTCTAATCCCATTTTTTTATTATGTGTGCTCTGTTTCAAGTGTATTGTTTGTGAACAACATATTGTTGGATTCTGGTTTTGAATCCATTCTGCTTTCAGTTTCTGTTGCTTGGGTGAGTTCATATCATTCCAATTCAAAATTATGATTACCAACTTTTTATTTCCCTTCAGCTTCCTTTCCTCCCCTGTTTATCCTTCTTTCTCTCTCTTCTGCTCCTCAAAAGTATATTTTTCTTCCAACTAGTGCCTCCCTTAATTAGCCTTCTCTTCTATCAGTTCCTCCTCCATTCTTTTATACCCTTTACCAGTTACTTTCTTTATAATACTGTGTGAATATATATTCTTCCATCTTTGGACCAATTCTAATCAAAATGAGATTCAAGCATTATTTGCCGTCTCCTATCTTTTCCACTAGAGAAAAAGCTCTTCTACATGTGATGCTTTTATGTGAGATTATTTTTGCCCATTCTTTCACTTCCTTTTCTTTTCTCCCAGTGCATCCTTCTTTCTCACCTTTTTATTTTATTTTGTAAAATCATTCCATCATAGTTAGCCCATTCCTGTGTTTTCTGCATGTATACATATCTATACACATATATATGTTATATATGTATTTTTATATAAGCTAAAAATGATGAGGTTCTTAGAAGTCATAAATATTAATGTCCTGCTTAGAAATGTAAATAGTTTGACTGTATGGAATCCCTTAAGAGTTCTCTTTCATGTTTACCTTTTCATGTTTCTCTTGGATCTTGTGTTTGAAGGTCAAATTTTCTATTCAGCTCATATCTTTTCATCAGGAATGCTTGAAAGTACTCTATTTCATTAAGTATTCATTTTCCCCTGAAGGCTTATACTAAGTTTTGTTGCTTTTCTTATGTTTGGTTGTAATTCTTGCTCTGTTGCCTTCTAGAATATCATATACCAAACCCTTCAGTCCCTTAACCTGGAAACTGCTAAGTCTTTTGTGTTCCTGACTATGGCTCCATGATGTTTGAATTGTTTCTTTCTGGCTGCTTATAATATTTTCTCCTTGACCTGGGAGCTCTGGGAATTTGACTATAAAATTTCTGGAAGTTTTTCTTTTGGGATCTCTTTTAGGAGAACGGAGCTATCAATTTCTATTTTATCTTTTGATTTGAGGATATCAGAGTAGTTTTCCTTGATAATTTCTTGAAATACAATGTTGAAGCTCTTTTCTTCAATCATTGCTTTCATGCACACCAATAATTATTTTTTAACATTTACCTTCCATCCTAGAATTAATAGTATATGATGGTTCTAAGGCAGAAGAGCAGTAAGCACTAGATAATGGGAATTCAGTGGCTTGTTCAGGGTCAAACAGCTAGGAACTATCTGAGACCAGATTTGAACCTAAGAATGCTTAGCTTTAGGTAGGACTCTTTATCCACTGAGCCACCTAACCCCAACCCTTCTCCCAAATTCTTAATTATCTCTCTTCTTCTAGGTCAGTTGTTTTCTCAGTTTTTTGATTTCTCAGTTTTTTGATTTCTCATTGAAGCTTCCACTTATCTAATTTTAGTTTTTAAACAAGTATTTCCTTCAGTGAGTTTTTATACCTTTTTTATCCATTTGGCCAATTCTGTTTTTTCAAGTTCTTTTCTTGAATGGCTTTTTGAGCTTCTTTGTCATTGGCCCAATTCCGTTTTTAACATGTTATTTTCTTCAGTATTTTTTTTTTGCTTCTTTTACCAAGCTGTTCACTCCTTCTTAATTTCCTTGTATCACTCTCATTTATTTTCATTATTCCTCCTATCATTCATTATTCCTCTTCCTCTATTTTTTAATGTTTAAAATATCTTTTTGAGCTCGGAATTATTTAGATTATTTATTTTTTTCTGAAGCTTTGAATGTAGCTGTTTTGACTTTGATGTCTTCTGAGTTTGTGACTTAATCTTTCCTGTCACCATGGTAACTCTTTTTTTTTTAAACCCTTAATTTCTGTGTATTGGCTCCTAGGTGAAAGAGTGGTAAGGGTGGGCAATGGGGGTCAAGTGACTTGCCCAGGGTCACACAGCTGGGAAGTGTCTGAGGCCAGATTTGAACCTAGAACCTCCCGTCTCTAGGCCTGACTCTCAATCCACTGAGCTACCCAGCTGCCCCCCATGGTAACTCTTGATTGTCAAATTCTTTTTATTGTTGTTTGCTCATTTTCTTGACTTTTAACTTTATTTCAAAGTTGGGCTCTATCCCTAAGTTTTAAGAGGCACTGTCCCAGACTTCACGTTTTTGTGTGCTGCTATTTTCAGAGCTAGTTCAGGAATCTGTAAGTTTTCAGTTCTTCCAAGATATTTTTACCTACAAAAAGGTCTGTGCTCTTGTTATTTTTAAAAATGTTGAAGCCCAATATTATAAGGGAAAATAGTATTTTAATTAAAGCCATGCTGATAGAAATAAATCAACCATGCGCCTGTAAGAAATCTATTCAAAATGCCCGCCAGTACTTATCTCCTTCCATCTTGTCTCTCTCATAAGCCAACAAGCCCACTCAGGTAGCAAAGAGGCCCGTCTCAAGCCCACCCTCCGAATTTAAGCTGCGCTACACTAGTTGGTTCCCTTTGTCTGACGTTACCGCATCAGAAACCGGAAACCCATTGGATCATGGGGAATGTAGTCTCAAAGTTCCCCACATGTCCACAGGAAGTTTGTAAGATACTTTTAAATGGGACCTCCCTGAATTCCAAACACACACTCTGATCTTGTAAACAATTACGAACACTCTTCCCCACCGCCTGGAACTTTGATCAGACCCCTCTTCCCCCATGGCCACAAGTTCTTCCATTCCTCATGAGCCTGGAATTGTGACATGGGCCAAAGATCAGTGTTTCTTTCTGCCTTGGAACCAAGTTTAGGACCACTTTTCTCTTGTGAGCAACCATAAACATTCTTTTCTTCTCTGGAACTGTGACTAGGGTCCCTGCTAACACCTCTGTGGCCATAATGGCTAGTGCAGTAATATTCCTCTTTGCTGTGGAGCTGCAGTCAGGAACCACATATTGGCAATGTGACAGGGTCACATTGTAGTCAATGCCAACAGAAGGTCTCGTGTATTCTCCTTCTAACCACTTATCTGACCATTCTTCTATCTGTGTGCAGAAAGCTTTCAAATCAGCTACCCTGATTATGCAGCTTTGTGCCCTTGCACTGACAACCACCCAGCGAGACAGAATTTTCCTGCCTAAGTTGTCTTGGGCTGAAAAATTGTTTCACTTTTACATTTTGTTGGTTCTTCTATTCCAGAATTCAATTTTACATGTTATTTTGGGAGAGTTCAAATGAGTTCCTGTTATCCACCATTTTGGTTTCCCTTTATCAACCCCTCCCCCTACTTTTTACTGGATAATGGGACAGATAACATTTATCTTTCCTAAACCCTTGGACCTTTAGGGAGTAATAGGCAATTACTCTATGGACTCTCCAATCTGATAGTATAATTGATCAGTTTGGAGAATGAACCTAGAGCAAGTGATATACATGAAAACAGAATTCTGTACATAAATACCATCACATTTTCAGGTTATCTTACTTATATTAATTCAAGAATTAGAAACATTCTTTGAGACTTTGCTCTGTCTTTATAAATAATCTAGCAAGGTTCAGAATAATTAGAATTATTCAAATTTGGAATAATTTTTCTTAGAAGTATTGAGCTTTTCATTGCTAGAGTTTGCCAGTGTTGAAGCTGGATGGATATGAAAGAGAATATTCCTCTTAAGGTTCAGCTTGGACTACATGATCTCTGAAGTTCCTCATAAATCTTAGATATTCTGATCATATGCCAATCATGCTTGTATTCAACAACATTTTCTCCAATGGAAAAAATATTTTTAACATCTAATAATCCTCTAAAATCACTACACAGTGATGTTAGAAAGAGGCCTATTTTACCCTACATAAGGATCCCTTCAGGTCACATATTAACTTTAAAAAAGGCTATTTGTAAACATTATCTATATTCTCTTGTATTTTCATTGCTTTTGTTAAATATTTCCTAATTGCATTTTAATCTGGTTCCGGTCTACTTGGAAGTGGTGTGAACCATTTGAGGTCTATGCATGCTTGACACCTCTATTCTATTTTTCCAAACTTTCTATCTTTCCAAACTCCTCTTAATTCTAGTGACTTCTTTTTTAAATTATTTCCTTTTTATCTTGTATATAGTGTTACTTGTCTTTTACTTTCTAAAAAGAAACTGATTCTATGATTCACTGTTTAAAGGGAATCAAGAAACTATAGTGCATTTATAAGGTTTTTAAATTTACTAGTAATATATCAAATCACTGAACACTGAACATTTAACCCACATTCTTTAATTCTAAAATCACTGAGTATATTTCAGCTCCTTCATTGGTTTTTAGTATCCACATAATTCTGGTTTTGTTACTGCCTCGCTGTGTGACCTTGGTTGTTGTTGATATTGAACTGTTTTAGTTGTGTCCAATTCTTCTTGACTCCATTTGGGATTTTCTTTGCAAAAATACTGGAATGGTTTGCCATTTCCTTCTTCAACTCATTTTACAGATGAGGAAACTGAGGCTAAGAGAGTTAAGTGATTTTCCCAGAGTCACACAGCTAGTAAGTGTTTGAGGCTATATTTGAACTCGGGAATATAAGTGTTCAGACTCCAGCCCCAGCACTTTATTTATTATGTCATCTAGCCATCCTCCAACAATAACAAATCTTTATAATTCTGGTTTTGTTATTACCTAGCTGTGTGACCTTGGATCACTCTCTTAGCATCTACATGGCTCTTTTTCTGTCATTTATATAATGAAGAAATTAGATCAGGTGGTCTTTGTGTACTAATCATATCCACTTCTAAACTAACTTCTAAAAAGCCACTTTCAGCTTTATGATATAATGTCCTGTACCAAGAGAGAAAAAGTAATTATCTTGGTTCTAGAACATTAGTTGTGAGTTCCCCTCTCCTCAGCAACTCCAGGTTCTTTATTTTGTGGTACTACTATGACTTTCAAAAAAAATAAAAATAAAGGAAAAGAAAAACACATATTTATATAGCACTTTTGGGTTCACGGAGTACTTTCACGACATCTTAGCAGTTCAGAGCTGATTGATTTCTGTGCTTTTCTCCTTCTGGGCCACAATGAAAAGACAGTTATAATATAATGCTAACAACTTTTAGAGAAAAGTTAGATGTAGAGCCTTTTCTTCAAGGGAAAGAGTTCAGGGTAGTATTATATGAGGAGGAACCTTCTGTATAGCCAAACTAGATTAGAGACTGAGCTAATGGGGGTCAGACCATTACCCCTTTTCTCTCCTCTAAGAAGCTATTTTATCCTCTTCTTTCCATCCGTCATTTCCAGGTATGAGTGACCAATGGTAAAATGACCTTGTGACTGAACAGACTAGAAAGCCACATTTGTCAAACGTGCTGGGAGTCGGACCTCTTCTTGAGGTGGTAGAGAGAATTATTTTCCTCTAATGTGATCATATACAAACCTAAAGGAGATATGCCACCCTCTTTCCCCTTTTTGGTTTTTAAGGCATTGAATGAATGAAAATAGAAAGCTTACTGGAAATGGTTTTATGAGAATCCCTCAGAAGATATATGTAAGATAATAGATAAATTGGGAAATATTATTTTGGCTTAAAGGAGGTCTCTCTGTCAACACTGAAACACAAACTTTGTAACCAGCAACATTTTTTTTTCTGTTGAATTTGTTCTGGGAAAGAGAATCCATTATTAAACACAGTAATGAACAACTTCTTAGTTTAAACTGAGACCCATACTCTTTTCCCTCCTTAGTATGAGGATTCAGCATTACTTGAAGTGGTAATAATTGTTCTTTATTAAAGTTGATGACTTGTGATTGGTAGGTTAAGTGTTTCTCTAACAGTGGGTGCTCATTTATATTGTTAGCTTAGAACTGCAAATGATGCTGAAGTCATGAAGTTTCCAGACTTGGACAGTTGGCTTTTTTCCAGGTGGGAAGAATGAGATTTCTACTATAGAGTAGAGTGGAAATTACCCTTGATTTGAAGTCAGGAGGTGTAGGTATTTATCCTGGCTTGTATAGTTGCTATTTGTATGACCAAGAGCCATGTTGGTGAACCTATGGCACACGTGCCAGAGGGTTAGATGCTCCTGTTCCCCTTCTCTATCCGCCTGAGGACATTTCTCATTTCACTCAACCATCTGCCCAGCAGTCCAGTGGGAATGCTTCCTCCCTCCCTTGTCTGGGGTAAGGGGGCAGCTCACAAGTGGCATGAGGGTACATTTTTAAAATATTGTTATGCAATAAATTGTTCTTCATGCTTTATTCTACATCCTAATGATCCTATCACTGCTAGGATCAAATACAAAATCTACTGTTTGATATTCAAAGCCCTTTGCAGCAAACACCCAGCCCCACCTTATTACCTACCATGAAAACTTTGATCTGATGACACTGGTCTCCTTGCTGTCCCAAGTGCATCTCTCAGCTCTGGGTATTTTCTCCAGCTGTCCTCCATACTGAGAATTTTATTCCTCTTCATCTCTATTTTGGCTTCCCTGGCTTTCTTTAAGATCCAGTTAAAATTCCACCTTCAACAGGAAGTCTTTCCCAATCTCACTTAATTTTTTTTTTTTATTTTAAACCTTATCTTCAATTTTAAAATCACAATTTTATATTGGTTCCAAGCCAGAAGAGCGGTAAAGACTAGGCAATAGGCAATGGCAGTTAAGTGACTTCCCACGGTCACATAGCTAGAAAGTATTCAAGGCCAAATTTTAACCCAGGACCTCTGTCTCTATACCTGGCTCTCAATCCATTGAGCCACCCTGCTGTACCCTGCCACTTTCTCTTAAATCCAGATATTTCTAGATATAATCTAGATATTTCTTGTTTTCCCTTCTATGCCTTGTCTACAGATGTGCTTATTTGCTTGCTCTCTTCTTTTCAATAGTAAATATCTTGAGGATGGGGATTATATTTTCCTTCTTTTTGTATTCCCAGGGCTTAGCACAGGGCCTTACACTTGACTGGTGGTAATAAATGTTTATTGACTGGCAGATATCTTTCCATATATTTTAGAAATCATCCATTTCCTCATTTATCCTAGCACAGCAGTCCTCTATCACATTTGTATAGAATTTATAAAGATACTCCCTAACTGATGGACAACCTCTTAGTTTCCAGGGGTTTTCTTTCTACTGCAAAAGAGCCAGTATAAATATTTTTTATAAATAAAGGTCTCTTTCCTCTCTGTTGATTATGAGTCTATTACTTATATACCTGGGTCAAAGGTACATATTATCTGATAACTTTTTGTGTACAATTCCAAATTGCTTTCCAAAATAGCTGAATCCATTTACAAATCCAACAACAATGAATGAGTGTGCCATATGCTACAGAGAAGGAAAATGAGATTGGGGAAGTCAAGTACCTTTTTCAAAACTGTAGAGCAAGAATCAGAACTCTAAATTACAATTACAAATTCTCCTTCCATTATATTATCTTACTTCTCACATAGAAGAAGAATAAGGATTGAACCCACTTATGTTCTTAAAGAATGCCATCTTAGAAGTTAAAGAATTTTCCTATTGTCACACAGTATAAAGCCTCAGGATATTTTTATTTTATTTTATATTTTTTACTATTTTACTTCCCTTTAAAAGGCAACATGCTCCACCATTAATTCAAGCTCCCACTTATTGTGTTTCCCCAATTTTAGGGATCGCTAGCACCCCAGTTACATTTAACAATCTAATTTAAGTCAGTTTAGCTTTTAAAAATGAGCTTTTTACTAGGACATTTTACTAGGACAAATTTACTTATAATCCCCCCCTAACATTCTGGGGACATAATCCCCTAATACCACCCCAGTCTCTGGAGAAGGAAGAGAGATTCATTTCACAGCTTCATTTAGTATGTGTATAGCAATGGTCCCACCAATTCCAAAGTCCAGAGCCTGCCTTGGCTTTTTAGAGACTGCTTTTGGTTGGGCAACATCTGTCCTAAAATCCTAACTCTAACCAGGGACCAGGGACTCCATTGGCTACACTAGAATTAAAGAAGACAAACAAAACGGACCAAAACTCCAGGTCCCATTCTCAGGGCCATAGAACCTAAAAGGTAGGGAAGAGGTAGAAAAAAGGCGTGGAGGGAATAGAAGATGATAGTGAAAAACAGAATATCTTCTCCAAGAATCAGTTCTATGAAGTCTCCTATATGGATGCATCCATCTTGGGTATTCTGGGTATTCTCTAAGCCTGGTTACACAGTTATATTGCTTTTTATATGAATATTTATAATTTAAAGTGGGTAGTGAGAGGGGAGCATCAAAAGGGAGAAGCATATGCTTCTAAAATAGAACTATAATACTTCTTATGAAACTCATCCTTCACAACACTATCATTCTTCCCCCAGTTAAAAAAAAGAATATATATTTGTATATGAGATAGATAGATACAGATAGATATGGAAATGAACTCATAGTATCTAATGATCTGAAAGGAAATGTAAAGATCTTTCCTTTCAGATCATTGTATATACCTCCTTAATTTTGTAGTTAAAGATCATCTGCTCTTCAGTGATTGCAAACCTTTTAGAGATGAACATGCCGCTTTTTAGAAGTTAGTTTAGAGGTGGATATGATTAGTGCACAAAGACCACCTGATCTAATTTCTTCATTATATAAATGACAGAAAAAGAGCCATGTAAATGCTAAGAGAGTGATCCAAGGTCACACAACTAGGTAATAACAAAACCAGAATTATAAAGATTTGTTATTGTTGGAGGAGGCTAGATGGCATAATAAATAAAGTGCTGGGGCTGGAGTCTGAACACTTATATTCCTGAGAGAGGTGATTTTTTTTTACTATGTATATTCATCATGGGAAATTTTTTTCTTTTTCTTTTTCAATGTGTATAGGAGGGATATATATTTTAATAATTTTTTTTTACTTGAGAAGTTTAGAATACCTGAGATATGAAATATTGCAAGCACTTTCAGATAAGGTCACTCTATAATTAGTTTCACTTAACTCTTTAGTGAGATCTAGTACAAAGTCATAGTAATCTCTAAATGTGTATAATATAATAAGACAAATCAATCAAACATTAAAAGAGATAAAATAGGGGCAGCTGGGTAGCTCAGTGGAGTGAGAGTCAGGCCTAGAGACAGGAGGTCCTAGGTTCAAACCCGGCCTCAGCCACTTCCCAGCTGTGTGACCCTGGGCAAGTCACTTGACCCCCATTACCCACCCTTACCAATCTTCCACCTATGAGACAATACACTGAAGTACAAGGGTTTAAAAAAAAAAGAGATAAAATATGGGTGTTTTACTGGTCTCCAGGGTTTCATCTAGCGTTAAGATTCTCTGATTCTATTGACAGGAATTATAAAATTTCAATCTCAAAAGGATCATTTCACTCAAGAAAAGGAAACAAGCTAAACTAATATTTCTCTTGACACCTGCCACAGGACGAGTTAGGGAGCCTCAGCACAGGCTGAGATTTGGCATTGCAGAAAAAAGAGAAAGATTGAAGACAAAAGTTCCTCATTCAGGGAAAAAGCCAGAAGTGGAAGCAGATGATGATGAAGCTAAAATGAGATTTGGTCTTGTAATTTCCCATCTCTTGGGGATTGGACCTATTCTGAGTGGCAACACAAAGGGGATGAGTTAGAGAAAGGCACAGAATTCTATATCTTATCCCCAGAAAATAGGCTCCCTAGACAATGCTCCAGTGTTTTCCACTTAAGAATAATTAAATAAGGTAGGTCAAAGAGCAAAGAATATTAGGTTACCATTTCATCCTGGCTTCATTCTTCATTCCCATTATCATATAAATCCAACATGAAAATGTCAAATTAGAGCTTTCTTTATATATATATATAATAATAGTATGAAGGTACAGAGGATAACCTTAAGACTCTTTGTTGTAGATAAATGGAAACATCAATGCAAAACATTTGGGCTATTTTTTAAAATGTAAATGAATAATTTATTTTTAAAAATGAACTCTGATGATGAATGTTAGAAGATATAAGCATATGAATCTGCTTATATATTACTAAATTATTATTTTTATATTTTATATGTTAATATTATTACATAATATTAATATGTGCATATATATGTCTTTATGTATATATATATTCATAGCAATATTTGACTGGAAACTTTTCAGTCATGAGCCCTGTAATTTAGTCTTTCTGTATTTCCACTTTGTGTTGCATTTTATATATTAAATATTTTATAGTGTGTTTAGCATAGCATAAATACATGAAGTCCAGAATGATGACACACTTCCCATTCTCACTCTCTCTATTGTTTGACCACAAGAACAAACATGTATTACAGACAGTAGCTGTGGTTCAG
>NC_058131.1:146992280-147010518 GCF_016433145.1 Gracilinanus agilis
TATATGTATATATATATATATTCAGATGACTCCTAGATCTATAGATTTATCCCTAGTCTCTACTGAACTTCAAAGCTATATCCCTAACTAACTGCCTATTAGACATTTCTAACCATATGCTCTAACTCAGTATCTCCAAAATAGAACTTGTCTTTCTTCAAAAGTGTTCCCTTTTCCCTAATTTTATCTTTTTTTCTATTGAATGTATTGTTCTTTCCAGTTAAAGCTTTATAACTTTAGTCTTCATCCCCATATCATCTTAGTTTCCAAATCTTACTGATTCTTCTTTTACAATATCTTTCTTACCCCTCCACTTCTCTCTACCTCCTTTTTTAGGAACTCAGCACCTTTTATGTCCACTTTTGTAATTATTTCCTACTACATTGCTTTGCCTCCAGGCTCTCCTTCTCCATTCCTTCCTCTTAAAAGCTGCAAAAGAGATATTTCTCAAGGAAAGAAAAGGCCTAATCATAGGCCTTTCTTGATCGAGAAGCAGCATTAACTCCCAATTATCTGTAGGATAAAAGACAAATTATTATGTTTTCCATTCAAAATCCATTACAATTTGTCTCCAGCTCACCTTTTTTTTTTGGAAAATGAAATTTATTCTTGAATTTTTTATTTCAATGCAATAGAATTTTTATTTCAATGCAAAACTCTTGTTTTACATCTCTGCAAATTTTGCTGTCCAACTCACTTTTATTTCTTGTATTCTACATTTTAGTCAAACTAGACAACTTGCTATTCTCTGTACATAACATTTCCCCTCCCATCTTCATGATTTTATATAGGCTGTCCTCCATGAATGGAATATACTCTCCCTCTGCACATATTACTCTTTGAATTGCTAGCTTCCTTCTAGGCTTTGTTCAAATATCACTTTTCTTATAGTTGCCTACCCCTCTTTGTAGAGAGCCAGATCTATATTAACAGGGATTTAAGTGGCTTAAATGGTGTCAAATTAATAAGAATGAAACAGAAAATTGAGAACTGCCAAGCTAATATGTTAGCTAATGACTGCTCCAAATAGTCTTTGAGCTTTCTTTATTTTATATACTTTTCCAAGAACAGTGTCTTACAAAGCACAATTGAAATCACAGCTACATGGAAATACCCAAGGTTAAAGAATTACCTCATGATTGGTATATAGTTTACAAAAAAATTTCTCTCATGAATATTATGCTGGATGAGACAAAGTCCAAGGTTAAAGAATGAGTCTCATCTTATCTAATATTCTATTTTAGTAAAAAAGCTTCCATACTTCAAAAGGTATGTTAAATGAATAAATCCTTAAGATTGTGGGGTGTATTTTGTCATTGGAAAGTACCTAAGTGAAAGTGGAATTTGCCCGAAGCAAATTGTCTGAAGCAGGGAGAAGAGATAAAAAAAAACAGCTTCTGCTAATTTCTGCTATTCTGGGCTGAAGGAAAGAACTATTAACTCAATAACTGCTGGTTTACTATAGGGTACTTAGAGGCTTTCTATAAAACTTGAGGCTGTCCTAAAAAACTAAATTAATATGCTTTCAATAATTAAAGGAGTCACAGAGAAGGGTCAAATTTTGATTAGCCATCCATTTTGTGGCCTGATTTTCAGGCCACAAAAATCAGCGCAGAGCTTTGCTGAAACTGTGTTGATCTTGATGGGATCCAGATAAGAGATCCTATTAAAAGACCCTATTTCTCTGAGTGGCTCCCAACACCTCTCCAAAAAAAATTACCTTTTATTTCTTTGCATATATTTGGTACTTATCTATCTGTGTTTATGTTGATCCCTCCTACCAATCTCCCAACTAGAATGTAAGTTCTTTGAGGGCAGGGGATGATTTATTTTTGTCTTAGTGTCTAAGAACTAAACATAGTATTGGCTTATAGCATTAGCTTAATCAATGCTTGCAGATTGAATGAATGAATAAATGTATAAAAGTAAAACGTGAGTGTTAGCAAGCTTGTAGAAATTACAGAGAAATGTGACTTTTACAAATGAGTATATTATAACTATATGAATACTTGCTTGAAACATAACATATGTCTATCTTGATTTGTGTTTCCTTTCTTTTTAGTACAAATTTCTTGTGCCAAATTGACATGTACTTTGTTTTGTTAGTCCTTAGCCCAGCTAAGAAAAGCTCTAAAAGCAATTGTCTTGCCTCTTTCATGTAATAAAGGTTAAGTTGCCTTCTCCTAGCAACTCTGGAAGAGTTTCAGCATCACAGTGTCTGTTCAGGAGTAAATTCAGAAAGCCTGGGTTTAGTTTTCTTTGTTTATATATGATGTGGTTAGACTAGATTAGCCAGTGTCTTCCTCTTAGGATTCCTTACATCTGTAGAATATCCTAAATTCATCTGTTATAATGATACTCAGACCAAAGGCCCTCCTCTGTAGCCAAGTTTCCTTTCTCAGAGGATCAGTAAATCATATTAATGAAGGACAGCATACTGATTGAAAACACCATGGTAGCTACTTTATTGATCAGAGATAATAGCAACTTGGGCCTGAAACAAAAACAGAGAACTTCATAGCATTGATCACTGTGGCTGTAACTCCAAGAGAAATGAGAAAGCAACAGCCAGAGAAAAAGCTTTCCCTCTACCATCACTATCCATCATCTTAGAAGTGTACATATGTTCTTTCCAAGATACTTCAGCATCTCTGAGAAGAGAATTAGCCCAACTGGATCTAAATCGCCATATATATGTACCTCACCATTTTTTTTGAAGATGAAGACATCAATCTTTATGTGTAGATTATGGATCAATTCTAGAACTGATGCGTAATTATTATTATCAAGCTGTGTGAAAAGTAACTCTGGCCATTTACCCTTCATATTAATATGGTGAGCTTGGGGAAGAATCTCATTTTGAACATTGGCCAATGCTGACATAAATAGGCAAATGATGGATTTGCCAAATTTCCCAGACCAGATTGGATACTAGTTTTCAGAGCAAGGATGATTCTGATGGATACATTAGCAGGTTGGACTTTGCCCATAACTTGCCATTAGAATGTGAAGTCCTTTAGTCCACGGTTTGTTTTTCTACCTTTCTTTATATACCCAGTGCTTAGCATAGTATTTAAAATATAGAATACTTAATAAATACCTCTTGAAGGCACTACAAATTTAGTAAAAGCAAATTTAGCATATATCAATATCTTCCCTAAAATCCTACTCTGATACTTCCTTATGGTTCAGAGGTGACTATGGGATTTTTTTTTCATCACCCATACCTTCTGCACTACAATCAGAGGAGGGCTAAAGGGATAGGAAATTTTAGTTGTGACTTACTTCCTCTGGGTCAGACAGCTAGGAAGTTTCTGAGGCCAGATTTGAAGACAGGACTTCTGTTTTCTGGCCTGACTATCCTAACTGCCCCACAATAGGATTTTCAAGGTCAGATTTAGAAAGGGTCATTACCAGAGACTTAACCACTAGGTTATAATTTATTTTTATTAAGACTATTGTCTAAGGAATGGAGGAAGCTAAAATCTATATTGTTAAATCCCCAGGACCAGATGGATTCACAAGTGAATTCTATCAAACCCTCAAAGAACAACTAATTCCAATACTATACAAACTGTTTGACATAATAAGCAAAGAAGGAATTCTACCAGTTTTTTATGATACAAATATGGTACTGATTCCAAAGCCAGGTAGATCAAAAACAGAAAGAAAACTACAGACCAATCTCCTTAATGAACATAGATGCAAAAAATCTTAAACAGAATACAGCAAAAAGACTCCAGGGGCAGCTGGGTAGCTCAGTGGATTAAGAGCCAGGCCTAGAGACGGGAGGTCCTAGGTTCAAATCCGGCCTCAGACACTTCCCAGCTGTGTGACCCTGGGCAAGTCACTTGACCCCCATTGCCTACCCTTACCACTCTTCCACCTATAAGTCAATACACAGAAGTTAAGGGTTTAAAAAAAAGAATCCAGCAAGTTATCACGAGAGTTATTCATTATGATCAGGTGGGATTTATACCAGGAATGCAAGAATGGTTCAACATGAGGAAAACCATTCACATAATTGACCATATCAACAAGCAAACCAACAAAAACCACATGATTATCTCAATAGATGCTGAAAAAGCCTTTGGCAAAATACAACATCCATTCCTATTGAAAACACTAGAAAGCACAGGAATAGAAGGACCATTTCTAAAAATATTAAACAGTATACATATATATCTAAAAACCATCAACAAGCATCATATACAATGGGGATAAATTAGAAGCCTTGCCAATAAGATCAGGAGTGAAACAAGGATGCCCATTATTTCCTCTATTATTCAACATTGTACTAGAAACACTAGCAGTAGCAATTAGAGAAGAAAAAGAAATTGAAGGTATTAAAATAGGCAAGGAGGAGACTAAGCTGTCACTCTTTGCAGATGATATGATGGTCTACTTAAAAAATCCTAGAGAATTAACTAAGAAGCTAGTAGAAATAATCAACAACTTTAGCAAAGTTGCAGGATACAAAATAAACTCACATAAATCATCAACATTTCTATATATTTCTAACACATCACAGCAGCAAGAGTTAGAAAGAGAAACACCATTTAAAATCACCTTAGACAATATAAAATACTTAGGAATCTATCTACCAAAATAGACACAGGAATTATATGAACACAACTACAAAAAACTTTCCAAACAATTAAAACTAGATCTAAACAATTTGAAAAATATTGATTGCTCATGTGTAGGATGAGCTAACATAATAAAAATGACCATTCTACCCAAATTAATTTACCTATTTAGTGCCATACCTATCAAACTACCAAAAAACTTTTTTACTGAATTAGAAAAAACTATAACAAAGTTTATTTGGAAGAACAAAAGATCAAGAATATCAAGGGAAATAATGAAAAAAAAACATGAAGGAAGGTGGCCTAGCAGTACCAGATATTAAACTATACTATAAAGCAGCAGTCATCAAAACAATATGGTACTGGCTAAGAGACAGAAGAGAGGATCAATGCAATGGACTTTGGGGTAAGTGATGTCAGCAAGACAATGTATGATAAACCCAAAGAGCCCAACTTTTGGGACAAAAATCCACTATTTGACAAAAACTGTTGGGAGAGATTAGGTTTCAATCAACATCTCACACCCTATACCAAGATAAATTCAGAATGGGTGAAGCTATAAGTAAATTAAGTAAACACAGAATAGAATACTTGTCAGATCTGTGGGGGAAGGGAAAATTTGAAAACCAAGCAAGAGTTAGAGAAAATTACAAAATGTAAAATAAATAATTTTGATTTTATTAAATTAAAAAGGTTCTGTACAAACAAAAGCAATGCAACCAAAATCAGAATGGAAACAACAAACTGGGGAAAAATCTTTATAACAAAAAACTCTGACAGGGGTCTAATTACACAAATATATAAGAAGTTAAATCAATTGTATAAAAAATCAAGCTATTCCCCAATTGATAAATGGGCATGGGACACGAATAGGTAATTTTCAGATAAAGAAATCAAAACTATCAATAAGCACATGAGAAACTTCTAAATCTCTAATAATTATAGAAATAAAAATCAAAACAACTCCGACGTACGACCTCACACCTAGCAGACTGGCTAAAATGAAAGAAGGGGAGAGTAATGAATGTTGGAGGGGATGTGGCAAAATTGGGACATTAATGCATTGCTGATGGAGTTGTGAATTGATCCAACCATTCCTGATGGCAATTTGTAACTATGCCCAAAGAGCTCTAAAAGACTGCCTGTCCTTCTATTCAACCATAGCATTGCTGGGTTTGTACCCAAAGAGATCATAAACAGACTTGTACAAAAATATTTATAGCCGCCTTTTTGTGGTGACAAAAAACTGGAAAATGAGGGGATGCCCTTCAATCAGGGAATGGCTGAACAAATTGTAGTATATGCTGGTGATGGAATACTATTGTGCTCAAAGGAACAATAAACTGGAGGAGTTCCAGGTGAACTGGAGAGACCTCCAGGAACTGAAGCAGAGTGAAAGGAGCAGAGCCAGAAGAACATTGTACACAGAGACTGATATACTGTGGTAAAAGAGAATGCAATGGACTTCTGTACTAGCAGCAATGCAATGACCCAAGACAATTCTGAGGGATTTATGGAAAAGAACGCTACCCACATTCAGAGGAAGAACTGCAGGAGTGGAAACACAGAAGAAAAACAACCACTTGAACACATGGGTTGATCCAGACATGATTGGGGATGTAGACTTGAAACTACCACACCAATGCAACTATCAATAATATGGAAATAAGTCCTGATTGATGACACATGTTAAAACCAGTGGAAATGGGTGTTGGATATGGGCAGGTGAAAGGGGATGAAGGGGAAAGTAAAAATATGAATCATGTAACCATGGAAAATTTTTGTAAAAACATAGAAATAATAAAATAAAATAAAATCTATATTGTTAGAAGGAAGTTATGTATGGATAAAGTGTTTAAAGAAAAAAAAATATTCACCTGACATAGAAAAGTAACATTTGTGGATTGAGAACCAGACCCTGAGACAGGAGGTCTTGGGTTCAAATCTGGCCTCAGATACTTCCTAGCTGTATGACCCTGGGCAAGTCACTTAACTCTCAATGCCTAGCCCTTACCACCACTCCTCTATCTTGGAACCAATACACAGTATTGATTCTAAGACAGAAGTTAAGGGTTTAAAAATGAAAGTAAAATTTGTGCCATACATAATTAATGTTATAATTTACATAAATTCTTCGAAATGCCAAGGACCTGTAATTTCATTTTCTTGGAATTCTTTTCCATAGTTCAGATTGTAACTTTAAAAAAAATTATAGTTTTAGAGAGTTGTCAGAGGATCAGAGACATAAAGTAATTTGTCAAAATCACACAACTAGCAAGTTAGTATCAGAGGTAGGATTTTCACTCATGACTTTTTGATATTCAGCTATCCATTTTGTTTCTCTATTATATCCAAATACAGAGGCAGCTCAGTGGTGCAGTGGCTAGTGCTGTGCCTGGGGTCAGGAAGATCAGACTTCAGATTTACCTTCAAATACTTCATTCCTGTGAATCTATGGCAAGTTTTAAAATCTCTGTTTGTCTCAGTTTCCTCCACTATAAAATGGGGATTAAAACGGAATTTACCTTTCGGGATTGTTGTGAGGATCACAGGAGATAATATTTGTAAAGCTTATTCCCTTCCCCACCGCTCCTAATGACAGGGAGTTAGTCAATCCTTTAAGTAGAAAAAACTCAGATCCTTGGCTCTTAAGACTGCCTTGTTTAGAAAAGTTCTGTATATGATCATTGTTAAAAGGCATTCCTTACTGATTTGGACAGCTGAAATACTTCATTTATCTTCTCCCCTTTGTTCTAGTTACTAAGAGCAGAATTACTTTTGAGGCTTTTTTTTTTCTCCATTGTGGTTTACTGGAGAGTAGATTTTAGTTTCAGTCCTAGTTGTTAATTCATCTCTCCTCAAATAGTAGAAGGCACTTTTGTTAATGGGATTAGAGCTACTGTATTAGATGCCAGTAATGATCAACTAATTCCCTCAAGGTTAAATCAAACCCAGCTTCATGGTGAGATGAAATATTGATTATTGCCAAGTTCTTCACAGTTCTGTCTTCTCTGGACCTCTTTTCACATCGGGAAAATGCCATTTGTATTTCTTTTCTCTATTTAAACTAGAAATAGGGACAATTTTCCTCAAAGGTGAGAAAATATTACAGATAGGGATATGTTTAAAAATAAAAGGTAAGCCTGGTAAACAGTCCTGAAAAACCCTAGTAGGAAAAATATGTATATCAATTATTTTCAATTACTTCACAGATTTGCTGGTAAGAAAGTCCCATGTAAATGTTACAGGGCTATATAAATGTGAGCCATTATTATTATTTCTCCATACTTTTATTTATGTCTCTATATTTACTAATGGAAGGATGATTTTAGGAGAATCAGCCAGTCACGAATTTGAATAGATTTCCATAGTCACCTTAGAAAACCAATTAAATTAGTTAAGTACAAGGTAAATAACAACAATAAAGAACCTTTCCTAGGGCTGTCTCGAATGAAGAGTGGGGAGGAGGGTTCTGAATGGAAATGGACACCCTTCCAGATATGATGAAAAGTATAGCCAAGGGAAATCTCCACAGGAACAGAACCAGCCTTTCAGGGAGATTTTCATATTCTTCACTGCACTAGGGATGGGAGGGGCTCCCTCTAGTCCTCTTAACAATGTCATTTCAGGCCTCAAATAGAGTTTTATTGAATCTTGTCTGAAACTGGTACATTTTGGAACAAATATAGCAGGAAAAGCAAATTCCCTGGAATAGAGATTTAGTCTGTCTATCAAATATGCTTTGCAGAAAGATGGTCCATTTTTTAAGATAAACAAGGCTGGTCTGAAATCTCAGTGAGAATTTTTCAAAGCTGCTGATAGATTTTTTTGCTCCTTATTCCAATGGCAAGTGACACTGTGATGTCAGTTGCCAGGTGTGGAAATTGATTTTCACTGACAGGTATTACTTATGAGTACTTCTGATCAATAAGACATGAAAGCTTTTGGTTAGAATGTATGTATTTCTTTATTCCATTCAGTTCTCCCTTGAAATTCAACTAGATAAAGTGAAAGAGAAGGAAAAAGATGCTGCTCTTTTCTCCTACTTCCTATCAGTAGAATATTTGGGCATCTTCCCAATGCCATCTCTCTGCCTCCACCTGATGTAGAATGTGTATCACTTAATGGCAATATGGCATCATTTTTGTATTTTTATCCCCAGCACCTCAAACAGTTCCTGGCACATAGTAAATATTTAATAAATGCTTGTCAGTTGATTGATCTGATCTAGTGTAACCTAAGTGTTCAGTCAACTTGTCACATCCCCTCTTCTTGGTTCTTTCTAAAAAGCATTCATCTATTTTCCCTTCACACATGAATCTCTCATGCCATTGACCTCTGAATTTATCCAGATTAAGGGTTGAGCATGAAGGTAATTGCAATGATAATAAAAATAGACATTTATAAAATGATTTAAGGTTTGAGACATCCTGTATTAATTAATTTGAATCTTCCAGTAATCTTGACAATAACCAATAATACCTGGTGCTACATATTATTACCCCCCATTTTATGAGGAAAAGGTAACTTAAAATGATTAACTGACTTGCTCGTGATCAAGCAGCTAACAAATGCTGATGGGACTCCAACAAATGTCTTTCCGCTTAGTCCAGAACCACGGTCACTATGGCACACTATAATTTATCCCTGTAGCTTGAGTCACTGCTTTTCTCAAGACTTCTCAAGGCATGGGAGGTCCTAGGTTCAAAGCTGGCCTCAGATACTTCCCAGCTGTGTGACCCTGGGGAAGTCAATTGATGCTCATTGCCCACCCTTACCACTCTTCCACCTAGGAGCCAATACACAGAAATTAAGGGTTTAAAAAAATAAAAAATAAGACTTCTCAAGGTTCTCTAAACTCAGTTTATATATTACTAACAAAATAACAATAACAATAATGGTTGGCAATTATATAGCACTTACTATGTGCTTGCTAGGTATTGTGCTAAGCACTTTATACTTATTATCTCATTTAATCTCCACAAAAACCCCAAGAAGTAGGTGCTATTATTAAACTGAGTTTTAAATAATCTGCCAAAGGTCACACAGATATAAATGTACAAGGATGGATTTAAACTTAGTTTTTTCTGATTCTAGGTCCAGTATTCTATCTGCTGTGCCACCTAGGTGCCCAGGAAGCTAAGGAAAAATGGTAAAATGGTATAATGAAGTATTTAATTGGAACAAAATTGAATTGCAAAGCAATAGAAAAAAATGTCACTGCATTCATTCCCAGATGAGTATAGCTTCGTCCCATTTTCTAGCAAAGTAGCCTGGGAGGCTAGTTTAGCTGTCAGATGACATTAAGAGCCATCTACTAGAGTGCTCTATGCTTATCTTGGACTATTGAACATGACTCACTGAATAGAAGTGTTGAATAATTGGTGTGTTCTAAATGGTTATCAGAAAATCAATGACATTTATTCTGCCTTTCTGTGGAGTGGTTCAACTTATTGTCTAGGGCCATTCGGGTTTGTCTGTCTAGCCAAATAGATGTTATCTAGAAACTCCTGGTCATCTAGATGGCAAAATGGATAGAGTGCCAGGCCTGGAGTCAGGAATATCTAAGTTCAAATCTGACCTTAGAAACTTAGCAGCTATGTGACTCTAGACAAGTTAATTAACTTTGTTTATCTCAGTTTCCTCATTTGTAAAATGAGCTGGAGAAGGAAATAGCAAACCATTTCAATGTCTTTGCCAAGAAAACCCTAAATATGGTCACAAAAACTGTCACACACAACTGAAATGAGTGAACAAGAAAAGGAATTCTCATCTACTGGTGTAATCCTTCTTCCCTTCTTATAAATTTTGATGAGTTAAGCTTAGTATCAAAAGAACAGGCACTCTCACTCCACAGAAGCAGTTGCACTTCTTGAAGCTGCACAGAGTTGGCAGAGACCAAGTAGGGGAAATGTGGATTAGTCTCTGACACTCACAAAATGTGTGGACTTCCACTTGAAGTAGCCTCTCATATTGCCATTCTGGCTGGTTCCTCTTGCTCCATGGGGTCTCATGAACATGCCAGTTCTCTGGGGTCTTTGCTGATATTGTGGTCCAAGGCATTCCTTGATAAATTCATCTTGAAGTTCACATTTTCAACTTCTTTTCTTCTTTGCTGTATCCTTGTCACATTTTTTATAGAATCATCCTTTGCCTCAGTACAAGTCTCATGGGAATTAAAGTCATGCGTACTTCCATCATGCTTGCCATTGGAACTTCATAGGCTCATGAGAAATATAGTTGGATGTAACATTGTGTCATATAATTAGAATAAGAGATACTCCTTTTGGGGCCTATTTAATTTCTGCCACTGAGTAGTGTTTGGGTGGGTTTTTATTTATTGTCTCCTTTGAAGTAGATGGTTCTTGTAGGTAAGGATAATGCCTATTTATTCACGTACATTCTGAATGAAAACTGGTTGTTTAAGCTCAGAGATTATAACCCTGAGACTATTCTAGATAGCTCTGGCAAAGGCAACATGATGTAGAGGAATGATGATTTGGCTTAGAATCAGAAGACTTGGGTTAGTATTCCACCAACTGTTTAATCATAGACAAGTCACTCTCTCTCTCTTTGTTTTAGTTTCTTCTGTGAAAAGAATGGATTAGTCTAGAATAGATGACCTTTTGATGTTTTTTTCCCCCAATTTTAAATCCTTTTGTTGTTCAGTCATTTTACAGTTATGTCTAACTCTTTATGACCCCTATTTTTGCAGAGATACTGGAGTGGTTTTACCATTTCCTTCTCTAGATCATTTTACAGACAATGAACTGAGATAAGAAGGGTAAAGTGACTTGCCCAGGGTCACACAACTAGTAAGTGTCAGTAAGTGACAGATTTGAACTCAGGAAGATGAGTCTTTCCTGACTCCAGGCCTGGCACTCTACCCACTGTGCCAACTAGCTGTCAATTGTAAACTCTAATAAATATGTTCTACCCTATCATGTATACTATATATACATGCCATAGATTAACTCAACCCAGGTCAGCTATAAACTAATGAAAGACAGATGGTTCATAGTCCCCATAAACAATCTGCTCTACTAATGTTGGCTCCAGACTGTAGATTGACTGCTAATTCCAACCACAGACTAGACCTCTTCTCTAAGTCTTCCTACTGAAATAGATATAGTGGGTCACAATGGGGTTGGTTAGGAGATTGTGAATGAATATGCAAAAATCCAACATTCTTAGTTCACTAATGAGTCATAGTACATGCTTTTCTGATGGTGGGTCAGTATGTTTTCAGATGTAGGACACAGTTCCTTTTTCTACTATAGAATATACCATGGATGCTCAAAAAATATTCAATCACCAATGGATTTTGGTACAGTGAGGCTCAAAGACAAAAATGATCTGTGGCCAAATATGAATTATGTTAAATCTTTAAAAAGTATTCATGAGACTGCTTTATTTCCTTAACTCCAAAACATTCTTCTTTCCTTAAAAAATCTTCCTGGGGGCAGCTGGGTAGCTCAGTGGATTGAGAGTCAGGCCTAGAGATGGGAGGTCCTAGGTTCAAATCCAGCCTCAGACACTGCCCAGCTGTGTGACCCTGGACAAGTCACTTGACCCCCATTGCCCCACTCTTCTGCCTTGGAACCAGTACATAGTATGGAAGGTAAGGGTTTAAAAAAAAATCTTCCTGTTGACTTTGCCTTCTGCATAGACTTTAGCAAGATAGTTATAAGGTGTTTTGAATATAGACTCTCACTGATTTTTAGAATGAAGACTCCCTAACTCACCTTCATAGATTCTGAGATGGTAGAGACTGTGGGGTCCATGTTGTCCAACCCTCTTATTCAACAGAGAAAGACTCTAAGGCTTAGACAGATTAAGTGATATTCTTATGGGCATAAAATAGTAAATGTGCAAGTCAGGATCCAAACCCAGGTCTTCTGACACAAAAACCAGTTTATTTTTTCTCTAATATGCCTTGCTGCCTATCAAATAACACATGCTGACTTTAAGACTTTCAAATTGAATTCAATAGATTTTAGATTGTATATATGCATCATATGAGTACTGTACAGTCAGAAGACAGGTTCGAATCCCAGGTCTGACACTACCTGTGTGACTATTGGCATGTTATTTTGCCTGTCTATCCCACTTTCATCATTTGTAACATGTGAATACATATTATAAATGATACACAACATTTCTAATATGAGAATACTTGTAAAACCTATACTTTCAAGTCCACATTGACAGATCCAGGGAAAAAATACTTTATAAACTTTAAAATGCTACAGGAATATGAATTATTATTCAATCAACAAATCAATCAAAAGGCATTTTTTATACATCTATCACCTGTCAGGAACTGGGCTAAGCCCTGGGGTTACAAGATAAAAGCAAAAGAGTCAAGATCTCTGGCCATAGAAAACACTTGTTAATCTATTGAATAGTTGATTGTCTTCAAGGAACTTGTATTCTAATGGGGAAGATAACATTCACAATTATAGATTTATGTAAGACATATGCAAATCAAATACAGGATAATTATGGAGGAGAAGGCATTACCCATTGGGAGTGGGGTGAGGACAAAAAAAAGTCTCCCAGCAATGGATAATAGTTGAGTAGTTTTGAAGAAAACCAAGAATTTGAAGAGGAAAAATTAAATATTTTAGCCATGAGGGACAGGATAATCAGCACAACATCATGGAAATAAAAGATGGAACATGATGGGGCTTTAAAAAATCTTATTATTAACAATAATGCTAATAATATTGAAATCAGGAATTTTTGAAGTGAATTGGCAGCATAGAGGAATCTGGAAATTAGTTATATGATGCCTTTTTGGGGGAAAGTTTAAGTTGGAGTGTAAGTGCCATATCAACATAAGCAGCCACTATACTTCTCTCTCACCTCCCCATATATACCAAGTATGAACATTCCAAAGGATCCTGAACTTTTTGGAATGCTGATTGAATCATTTTACATTCTGAGCTTCCATTCCATTGGATTTTACCAAAGAATGTATATTCAGCTCCCCATTGACTTTCTCCATCAGCATGCTGAGAGAATTAGGTCCTATTCAGAATGGTCACATACATCCTATGATTTCAAGAATCATATGTCTCTCCTAATAATGAACTTGCTGATTCGAAAACAGTTCAATTTAGTTGGATTCCAACAGCAGTTTTGTAATTACAGATGAACTCCTTTGGCCCCAGATTTCTTGTACTGTTTAAAATTCCATTATCCTTAGAAAAGTTAATATTTGAGCCATAGTTGGCATTTACACCTTAAATTGAACATGTACAAGATTTTCTGTTTTTTTAATCAGAATTTTTCCTTCTGTGCAGTTTTGATGGGAAAAGGAGGAAAGATCAAGAATTTAAGAAAGAGGATTGAGCTAATAGATTACAAAATCCTTGAAAAAAGATGTTTTTTTGTCCTTTTTTTTCTCTTTGGATTCCTACTTCTGAATCCCCCACACAGCACAGTGCCTTGCATAAATGCTTAAGTGAGGGGTACACTCATTGTCTCCCAAGGCAGTCTCTTACACTTTGGAAGACCTTTAATTATTAATAATTTTTTTCTTGTATGCACCAAAAGATATCCTTATTGGTTGTTTTGCTGGCTTTTTCTAGAATTATGAATGTGACTTAAGTATTATAAGTCTACTGATGTCCAAAGTTTGTTTCATTACATTTTATTATTATTATGTCAATAGATGGAATCCCACAGAAGAATCTTTGATTTTGGATTTATTTCTTGTAGGACACACTCCACAATAAATAAATCTATGCAAAAACCCCAAAATAACTCAATACATGTAAAAACATCTCTCCTGTTTCTGTATTTTTGAGTCATTTCTATGGGTATATAAAACAGGGAGAGGAATTTAGTTTAACCTCTTTTTCCTTCATCTTTCTCTATGTTGAATATCCCATCTGAAAAAGTTTCACAAATCACCAAATCACTCAATAAAACAATTTCATTGACTTTACTTTCTTTATCTTCAAAATGAAGGAGTTGAAATAAGTAACCTCTAAAAGCCTTTCTGCCTCCAAGATTCAATGAAACTAATTGCAATTGGTCAATAGCTAGTATCACAAAATGAATAGATAATTCATTTTGCTTTTCAAGTTTTGTATGAGAGAGTATAATTTGGAGTTTGAGGAGTTAGATTTAAGTCCTGACTATTTCACTTATTACCTGTATGACTAGGGAGAGATAAATAATATAACTAAAATTTACTTAGCACTTACTATGTTCCAGGCACTGTGCTAAGTACTTTATAATTATTGTCTCATTTGAGTCTCATATCAACCCTGAGAGGTAGATGCTATCACTATCCCCATTTTACCAATGAAAAAACTGAAGGTAAATGATTTCTCATGGTCACACAGATAACAAGTGTCTGAGGACAGATTTGATCTCAGATCTTTCTGACTCCAAGCCCAGGGCTCTACCCATCTATTTACACTAGGTGACTTATCCGTCTGGGTCTCAAGTTCTTTCTCTGTAAAAAAGCAGGGGCTTAGCCTAGATTGCCTCAAAAGCCCCTTTATGATCCTGTGAATTGATTTGAAAGCAAAAGCAATAACCAAAAACATAAAGAAGTAATCCCACCGGGAAGGAAAAAAGAAGTTCTTTCTCTAGCTTTTTGCCCCTGTTCTCAGTTCCATTAGCATCATTCACTCTTAAACTCCCTTCCCTAAACCCCATGCCCTTTCTGCTAAGTATTTCTTTCCTGAAACCCAGAATTACTTTTAGTCTAGTATTCTGGGTTCAAGTGCGTGCCTGAAATCCCTTTGTGAATGTTTAACTTCACAGCTGCCTCATTGCCTTCTAATCACACTAATAATTCTGTTGTGTATGTGGTCAATGACTGTCAGACTGTGGAAATAATCATTGGTGACTTGATCTGACAGGCCCAGCTCAGACTGATTTCTTGGGTCAACTAAGTTCTGAAAGCTGATGAACCAGAAAAGAAGGAACAAGGAACCCACTCCACAGTTACTTAAGGAGTGAATAAGTTGCTTTGACACTAACATTATCATCAGTATCAGAAAAGATTCCTAGGGAAGGATGGAAAAACAAAAATAAAAACAACTCACTAAATTATATAGAGAATGAATTATTGGAGGTTCTTAGGCTGTATAGCAATAAAGCAAGTCTAGGAAATTAGGCAGTGATCTAGCTTTTTACATTGAGGCCATCAGAACTACGTTAGTGTGTGACTTGAAAAATGAATATAGTTTCTAGCAGATCTTGTGGCTAAAAGGAATAGCTAGATAAAGGAAGATATTTAGGTGACCAGTTGGTTCCTAAGTGGCCTGGAGCATGACAAAATAAACCAGAAGCAACTGGATGTAGTTGCTTTATATGCATTTGTATTCTTAGAAGATCCTTTTTGGAGGCTATTCTTTTCAATATGGTACTTGAAAAGCAAGGATCAAAGGTCCAAGAATCTCTTTAGACAAACTGGATTCCATTATATATTCATTACTAAGAAGTTTCATCAAAGCATCTCAAAGCCCATCTATTTTTGGCAATGAATAAGTAATTTTCTTTTCAGGAAATATCTAGGAATTTTTCTTTGAATATTAAGTTGTGAAAAGGAAAACATAAATCTTGTAGGTGTGAGTTTAAATGTATGGGAGTTTTGTGTTAGTCATAAAAAATAGAATGAAAAACACAAAAGGAAATGGGAGGGCAAGCATTTATTAAGTGCTAAGCACTTTACAAATATTACTTCATTTGATCCTTGCAAAAACCCTGTGACATACACATTGTTATAATGCTAACTCTACAGTCAAGGACCTAATTGCTGCCAGACTACTTTCTAGTTTTATTTTTTTTCCAGAGGAAACTTTTTTCCTAATGTATAAATGGAGATTTTGAACCTTTGGACTTCATCCCCCCAGAAGTCCCTTAGTAGTTCACAAAATTCCCTTTACTCTCTCCTGTGCCTCCATGATTGCGTGGTCTTGTTATTGTTTTATAAGTTCTGTAGCTCCTCCCTCTTGCTCTCTTCTTTTGAGAGCAGGAGAGGTGGTTTTAGGTAGTTTTTTTTTACTTGAGTTATTATTAATAAACTTCTTAAATATAATACTTTGGAGATATTGTATATTAATTTCAAAATCTATATTTTGGCCAACCTGAAGGGACAGAATTCTAAAGAATTTTTTAAGTCTTTGAGAAAAGAATAGATAGCATAGATAAGTTTTGCTAGTGCCTCCTTCTGCTGCTCCCTGGCTCTAGCCCCACTGCCCCTGCTGCCTTTCTCCCACTGCCACTTCTCCAGTCTATCTGCTTGAGCCAGCATTCTTCACCACTCCCTGCCCAGCCTGTAGCCTCCATTTGCCATGAACAGATCCACTGTTGAGAGTCTGCCAATCCGAGCTGTATTTTTTCCCCCCAGAAGGTGACATATAAAAATTCTTCCACCCCAATCCTTTTCCCCACCCCACATGGGTTTTCAGGCCTATGCTAGCCTCCCTATTGAGCCACACCCCCTTCTAGTTTTTTAAGCCTAAATCTTAAGCTGACCCTGGACTCCTGGCTGAGAGAAACTTGCAACTCAGGATTTTCCACAAGAAGTAGACTCCTTTACCTTTTCTTTTGATGGCAGAGAGACCAAATCTGTGGATTTGAGGTTGAAATTTTCAGGATTTTGACTCTGTTTTTTGGTTTTTTTCCTTCTGAGCCAAAACACTAGGGGTAGCCAGTCCTTCACTTCATATGCAAATACACTATTGTTCTAACTCCAAGTTTTGCCCTTCTTCTGTTTACTCTGTAAACTCCATTCAGTGCCTTTTTTAGGAAAAAGGCTATTACAAAACATGCTTGAAACACTGCAGTATATAGAGCTAACTAGTGCATATTGGCTCTGCTCAATTTTCTTACTAGTAGTTTGTATTTTCATTGGCTATTTCCCATTCTGTTTATTTCTCCTCAATAATTTGCACCAGGCTTGGGGGCTGCTTAAATTATAAACCTAAGAAATATTTTGACAAAGTTTTAAAAGTCTTAAATACTCTCAACATGCAGAGTGGAGATTCTGACCAGTGGGCATATCAGAAACTTCAAAGCTCTGATAAAAGAAATGCAAATAGATAACAAATATGGGGGAGGTGAAGGATCTTTACTGAGATTTGGAGGTGAATTTTAAACCTTTATAGACTCCATTGTTTTATTACTTGTGTTATATTGAACCTCTGGGAGCTTGAAGATCACTTTTGATTGACAAATAAGTCAGTTGGATGGAATGTTCCCAGGGAGTCATGGGAGAGGCAGGAGGAGAGACAGTTAAGAATCCTGAAAGGGTTCTGGGTCTTGGACCTGTGCTGAGGCTGGAGATCGGTGGATCCTGGTCTTGGAGTGAGAGGGTGCAAACATCTCTCTCTGCAAACTCTTCCTGTACTTGAGATACCGTGCCAACTTGTACCTGACCACCACCTTGGTGTCTACTGCCCCTAGATATTAGGAATTACATCATCTAGATATCTAGGTTTCCCAGGGCCCGGGAGGGATCCGGGAAGTGGGCAGGAGACGAAGAAGAGGGTGGAAAAGGGTGGAAATAACTCAGCTGTAAGGCTGAAGATCTATTGAAGAAGAAGTCAAAATATCCCAGCAGTTTACCTACCCTGGTTTAGTCCTGGCCAGGCTGAACCAGAGGGAAGCTACATTGATTC
>NC_058131.1:147015508-147066779 GCF_016433145.1 Gracilinanus agilis
TATATATATATATATATATATATATATCACATAAAGAATGTCGAATTAAAAGGTAGAGAACCAAATAGAAGTTCCTACCAAAATACCAAAAGGAGCTCCTGAATGTATGATATTTTAGCTCTTTACTTTAATTTACTTCCACTAGAACAATCTAGATTTTTTGGTGATGTTTAGATCCCCCAAAAGATTTCATCAATAGTACAGAGATTTGTGTTTTTCTAGACTTTTCTGCAAAATTTTGAAATAATGGCAGTAATAGACTTTGTTAAAAATATCTTTGCCAAGGTTGAAAGAATTGTTACATCTGTATAACTTGTGACAAATATCCATCAGTTCATAGATTTTTTAAATATCACACAGTGTTATGATGGTTAAGCTCCCGTTCTTTATTAATACAGTGGAGCACTGATATTCAAAGAAGTTGTGTAGGGCAGAGGATTATTTTTAACAACTGCCTGACAAAAGCTCCTCTGAAAGGGGATGGAATTCTGTGATAGGCTAAATGCCCTAGTAACAGTCCCCTTAGGAATCAGTTGGCCTTGATGAACTAGGAACTTGATTTTGACTTCCTGGGATCTTAATGGTGTTTACAATCCACAAGCTTGATCTTGAAGTGATTGGATCAGCTAGGCTTGGTTCCAAGATCTGGCTACATTAACAAAGAGATGATAACTTTGTCCTCAACAAGGTAGGCTACCAGCTTAATAAGTAAAGGCTGTCAGAGACTTTGTAATAAATTTTAGAGTTTATTGGATAAGTTGAAGGAAAGGAACCTGGGAGGCAAGAGAGAGGGAAATAAGTCAGTGGTTCCCAAACCTTTTTGGCCTACCGCTCCCTTTCCAGAAAAAAATATTACTTAGCCTCCTGGAAATTAATTTTTTAAAAATGTTAATAGCCATTAATAGGAAAGATAAATGCACTTGTGGCCATCACCAACCCCCTGGATCGCTGCAGCACCCACCTGGGGGTGGTAGCACCCACTTTAGGAATCACTGAAATAGGTGAACCCTATTGAGCTTTTAACCTATAATAAGTATAATAAATTAGGATGATATATAAATAGAGATTTAGCCTAGGTGCTGAGTCCAGGGGACTTTGAGAGTCTCCCCTGGCTCAGAAGCTGTTATAGATTTTTGGAGATGGTGATGATGAAATTTTGATGAATATTCTTGTTTGCTAATTAAGGCTCAGCTGCCCTATCAATAATGAAATGATTGGTATAATTAGCAAAGTAGTCTGAACCCTGCCTGTCTATACCAAACTACCCTACTCCCAGGGCCTGTACAGTAGACAATCTCCTGCCTCCCTAACCCAGAGAAAAGAGAGCCCAGAGGCTGTTCAGCTCTCAGTATTTATAAAGGATCTTCTATCTGAAACTTGGCATGTGCCATCCCCTGCCAGCTGGCTGGGTTCTTTATTCCATGTTTGATAAACTGTTGTTTGCAAATCCAAGATGGCTGTCATCCTGCTAGACATAACAACAGCAAGTAGTTATATAGAAACTCTTGTGAATCCTATATTATAATGGGTTTGTTTACTATTGTCATTAACTGGGCTATTGTGAATTTTAGGAACTTTGGTACCTTCATTGAATGTGCATTATCTATTATATTACAGTTTTTATAAATCTATTATTTTGTGAAAATCATTTGCACTCACACAGTGGTTCATGCCCAAGTTAAAAAAGAAATGGATCTCATTTTTTGTGAGGAACCGGTTTTTTTCTACCTCTCCTTGGCTGACACAGTGTGTCACTTATTCTATGCTATCTATTTTTGATTTTTAAAACATTTTTATTATTATTTTTTCCTTGTATTTGCAATACAGTATTTGAGTACTTTGAATTACATATAATCAATATTAACCTTTTTTTATTTTTGCAGTAATATAAATTTAAAAATACATTTGTTCTAATATTAATACATACCCCAAAAGTTCTAAAGTATAAAAATAATGCCATTGATTGTTTAAAAAAATATGGGACTTTGCTTAATGATTCTGTCTCATTCCAGAAGAAGGGACTACAAAAAGAGCCATTGCACAGTGCTAAAGAAGCACAGAGCTAACCTGCAAGGTGCTTATCAAGCACAAGATCAAAAAGACCAAACCAATCCCAGTGGGATTGATGTAATTTTGAGCCAAGACAAGAGGATTTGAACTTATTTGAAATTTGAGGTTGCGGCCGTTTTGACATATGTCAGTGGCAGGACTTCCTCTGAGCCCAACAAACACCTTACCATGGCTGCCATTCTGGCTCCTATAATCTAGTCTCTTTTCTGTCTTTCATAATATGGCAAACCTTTTGTAGTCCTGGCTATTTATTAGGTAAGTGCATAATTACATAAATCACTTTAATTGGGATCTGATTCAAGGACCTGTTATAAGTTTGTTTTTCCTTTACTTAGATTTTTTAGACATAAGACTTTGATATATTATATTTCATCCAGAAGTTATTTTTCTCTTTTATTTGGATTGATGTTTTTTATTTTCTTTTGCAATTTTTTTGCAATTTTTGCAATAACTTAAGTCATGCATGCCTGAATAATCCCTGTGTTTGTTATTATTCTCCTTAGGGTGGGGCTATGTTATTGTGGTGAACTTTGATTTGAATTTGAGTAATTTTAGGCTAAGAAACTTGCTACCTCCCAGAATCCAGAAGATGAACCTGTTTGGAGAAGGTGCCATGAAGATGCCTGTAAAGACCACAAGCTTCTGAGTTTGTGGAGAATTTGAACTATGGGGTGGGGGGGTGAATGCATTTATTTAGAATGTATACTTTTATACCAAAGGGAACCGCCCCCAAATTGGTTTTTTGTCAACCTAGCAATCATCAATTTTGTTCTTTTTTCTTTTTATACACAAATTATTGAAATTTTTAAGTTGATTATGTTTTTATGATCCACTGGGGAGACTGGTCTCCCAAAGGACCACAGGGAGGTATGTATAAATGGAGATTTTTAACCTTTGGACTTCATCTCTCAGGAGTTCCTTTGTATTTCCCAAAATTTCCTTTAATCTCTTCTGCACCTCAATGTTTGTGTGGTCACATAATTGTTTTTATAAGTTCTGTAGTGTTGTGAGGAGGATTAATAAATGAGTGTTTAGGAGACTTAGCAGGAAGGGCTGGAGAATTATAAATGGGATGGGTAAGCAGAAAGTGTTGTCGCCCTCTCTGAGATGGACTCCATAGTGGTTGGGGACAAGTTGTAACTGATCCTGGGAGATGTCAGAGAAAGTGGAGTTTGTACCCTGATTTCCTGATATCCAGAAGGAGGATTTTGTCTTTGGGCGGTTAGGTAGAGACTATAAAATCTAACCTGAGTTGCTGGTGAGCTCAGGTTGGTTTAGCTCCCTGAGTTACCCAATTGAAGGAGTACTGGCTGAAGACCTGGGAAAGCTGTGCCATTGCTGGAGTGAGACAGGACTCTGCAGCGAGGATATCCCACTTTTCCCTCCTGATCTCCATTGTGCCCTGCCCTGCTATAGGTTTAGCTTAGTGTAGATAAGCTAAACAGCTAAATCTGTGTTCAGAAGGGTGAGTAGGAGACAAGAATGGACAATGCCTGGGACCAAACAAGTTAGGGAAACTGGGTTTAGCTGTTTGGAAATGACAGTTGACAAAAGCGACAGTTAGGCCTTAACTGTCACCCTGCTCCACCTAGACAGGGAGTCTGTGAAACCAGCAAGTAAATGACAAGAGGGCTTATTAACAAGTTTAATTTAAGGAACTATAGTTTAAGGATGGAGAAGGGGTTTCTATTCTATCAGTCTATGGGCAAGCCTCCGGGACAGGGAATGGTCTTATCTACACTAAGCTAAACCTATAGCAGGGCAGGGCACAATAGAGATCAGGAAGGAAAGTGGGATATCCTCACTGCAGAGTCCTGTCTCACTCCAGCAATGGCACAGCTTTCCCAGGTCTTCAGCCAGTACTCCTTCAATTGGGTAAGTCAGGGAGCTAAACCAACCTGAGCTGACCAGCAACTCAGGTTAGATTTTATAGTCTCTACCTAACTGCCCACAGGCAAAATCCTCCTTCTGGATATCAGGAAATCAGGGTACAAACTCCACTTCCTCTGAGATCTCCCAGGATCAGTTACAACTTGTCCCTAACCACCATGGAGTCCTTCTCAGAGAAAGCAACAACACTTCCTGCTTCCCCATTCCTTTTAGAATTCTCCAGCCCTTCCTGCTAAGTCTCCTAAACACTCATTTATTAATCCTCCCCTCAACAGTAGCTCTTCCCTCTCGCTCTCTCCTTTCAGGAGTGGGCTGGGTGGTTTAGGTAGTTTTTTTTACTTTAGTTATTATTAATAAACTTCTAAAATATAATATTTTGGAGATATTGTATATTAATTTTAAAATCTACACTAAGTAATATTGAGCACTGGTCATTATTTTTGATTCTTACTCATTTATCTGTTCCATTTATCTACTTCTCTATTTCTTTCTCTCTCATCTATCTACATATATAATATAGATTTAGGCATGTGCTGGAAGCCAGCCAGCAGCTCCAGAGGGTCTGGTAAGGTATACGGTTTAGGTGAGAAAGAAGAGAGAGAGTCGGAGACACAGTTGATTTGCGGAAGCTGTTCTGACCACTTCCTGTGAATCTTTATTTTTTATACTTTTCTCTCACAGTCACATAAAATGATGGGAAAATTTACATTTCAAACCCAAAACAGAGAATTGGCACACAAAACATATTTCTACATATAGATTATACTTAGTCCAAACAGTCTTCAAGGCTACCAAAACCTTACTTTATCTAAGTTTTATTTTAATAAAAAAACCTTCAACATATTTCAAAGCAGATTAAAGTGTGAGAGTTTGGGTTAATGGGGTTAAATTCAGCATGAGAAAATAAAGTGAGAGTGTATTATGTTTTGATTTTGCCATGCTGTGTCCTTCTGCATCTTGAGAGAGAAAAAGATAAAAGCAGCTTCTGCTATTTTACTGAGGGTATGAACTATTAACTCATTAAATGCTGGTTTATTATAGAGTATTAAAGGGAATTCTATAAGGGGAATTCTATAAACGGATTTCTCTAAAGGGATTTTATATCTATTCTATAAAACTTGGGGCTATCTTAAAAATATTGATTATAATAATTTTAATAATAAAAAATGTTGATCAGAAGAGAGTCACTTAGAGGGGTCTGATTGGGTTATCCATCCATCCTGTGGCCTGATTTTCAGACTGCAGGGATCAATGTAGGTCTCTGCCATCCTTGATAGTACCTGATGAAGACCCTTATTTCTCTGAGGGGCTCTCAGCAGGCAATGGTATAAATAAAAGCTCCCTAACACAGTTATCCAAAATGAAAGGCTACCTGGGGAGATAATGTGTACCCACTCACTAAAGAGCCTCGGGCAAAGACTGGAAAATTATTGCTATGGGTATATTGTAGAGGAGATCCTCATTTAGACATCACTTTCATCAGATGGCCTCTGAAATCTCTCTTCAGATTGTGTAAATGGAGACTAGTCATTGGGAGCCCCATTCTCAGAGTCTACACAGTGTGCTATATGTCCTCTGCCAAACCACATTTAGAGATGAGCCTGCTTCAGAAACTATGTGATAACATTTAATGGAAGGCTCTACTCTCCACATCAGAGCATGTTCAGTTATTCTATAACTGTGTCATGTCCCCTAAACCATATGGTGAAGAAATCAATTTTTGATTGGTTGCTGAGCCAGAAATGAGCGAGCAATCAAAAAGCCAAAAGTGAGCATCTCTTCTATGGGTTGAGTTAGATGGACAACCCAAAAACTGGTCTAAGTTTCCAGAATAAAAGAAAGAGCCAGCACTAGTGACTGTATCAAGCCAGGTCATTGGTTCTAATTCTTTCTTCCCATACTGAGGCTTATAGCAGTTCTTGGAATCTCACTCAAATGATTCAAGTAGGCCGGAGAGAGAGAGACAGATAGACAGACAGACAGACAGTGGCAGAGAGCCAGAGACTTGTTTTATCTGATTAGTGGGCTTTTGAAAGCACACCCAGTTTTTACTTTGTATCTAAAGTCCATTCCTTCAGCATATGACGAAAATGCCTGAAACTTGTAGAGATGGAAAGCAGAGTATGCTTTATACACTATCATACCCTAAAAGCAGGCTAATCGGGCTTCCCCACATGATTTGGCATTAGAAAGCACACACTGTGTATGTTCCAAGGAAGGTGATCCTATTGGTCAGTTCCCCATTTCAATTGTTAAGAGCATTCAGTAGTTGAGCTGGCTTTCTCTGTGTTTTCCTGGGGAATGTTGTTTTCCTGGGAATAGCTAGCAAGTCAGTTTGACTGGACAGAATATATCAGGGGATTTAATACAAAGCAGACTTAGAAAAGTATGTGTTCAAAATAGTGCAGAGAATATTAAATGCCAACTGGGAAATTTATATTTTATCCTAGAAGCAATAGAGAGTCATTTGGAAAACTTTGAGTAGGATACTTTCATAGTTAGATCTGTTTGATGATTATCAATTTTACAGCTGTGCAGAAGTTGGATTTAAGAGGGAAGAGATAGAATCAAAAGAAAGATTAGTTTCTTTTTAAAGCCCTGGGGGAATTGGAGTAGTTTCTGCTTTTTTCTGGGACCAAATTATATGCCTAGTATCTGGTAGAGGGAAGAGGAAGAAGGCGAGAAGGAAAGAAAACTCCTATACACTCAATTTTATAGAACCACCAGGTTTCCTTTAGTCTTCTTTGTTAACATAAGGGAGGGGAAAAAATCTCATGGTGCTCCTTTTAACCATGATTCCATTTCAAGCTATTTCTCATTATGGTGGTAGCTGTGTGGCTGAATTTTAATTTAATAAGCCTCTATCTGATAATAAAACATGCTTTTTGCTAATGTCTGAGCCAACTGAATTTAATTCTCCCAAAGCTATTCCTCTGTAGTGGACAGGTTAACTTTATATTAGTAAGAACTGATTAATAACATTCATTAATATTATTACTGTTTTGGATTATTTGTATATTTACAGGCTAATTGTAGGTACTGAATAATGTTGTCTTAATAAATAGAATTATCAATTTGAAAACAATAAAATGAGACTTAAAAATAATTTTAAGAATATATTTTTCTAAGCATAAATGACAGCACCTTTCTGTATAATGATGACAGTTGACAAATTAATTTTCACTTGTAACCTCAGGTTTTTCATTCATAACATGAGGGCAATGGACAAGAAAATATTATTAGGTAGAGATAACACTACTACTGACTCTAACAGAAAATTGCAGTCACATGTATTTGTTTTTAGAAATATGGGGATTTATGATGACAATTCAAGATCAAGTCATTGACATAAAAAACTACAAAACATTTATTCTTAAGGTCCTCAGACTTATTTGATTTATGTAGAGTATCCTAAGTAATGGTAGAAACTAAGAACACATCATTGCAGGTTACAAACATTTGGCACCTATCAAATACCTAACAGAGCTCTTCCATGTGACTAGAATTATATATCAGAAGCTAGGAATCTTTTGCAGGGAGAAGAAAAATCTATGTACCAGAAATATAGACTTCAAAATGCCTTTGAAATTCAGCAAATAAATTATACTAGAATCAGAGAAATATCATGGAAAACTGTTGCCTGACCTAACATTGATGAATATTTCAGGACAGAGTTTCTAATGGATCTTACCATTTTGTATACTCACAGCATTCTATCTGTGTAGAATGAAAAGCAATCAAAATACAGAGACCTAATAGATAAAACCAGAGCCGTGTGGGAAGAGGCTTATACCCAGCATCAAATATACTACTGGATTTGTATTGAAGATGCTTTCAGTGGGTCTCACGTGCCCATTGCTGTTGTTCAGTTGTTTCCAACTCTTCATGACTCCATTTGGAGTTGTCTTGGCAGAGAAGTTAAGTGGTTTGCCATTTCCTTCTCCAGATCATTTCACATATAAGGAAATGAGGCAAAAAGTATTAAGTGATATGGCCAGGGCCACACAGCTAGTAAGTGATTCTAGGTCCAGGGCTCTATATACTGTGCTGCCTAATTGCCCCTCATGCCCATATTTATAATCAATTAAATTTTGTCCATATGCATGGATTTCATAGAACATTGAGTACGGAAGAATATATGATGCACATGGAAAAAAAGATTAGAGTAAATTAATTATCATAACCAACATAATAGCAGGTATTGACATGGCTCTTTAAATTTTATAAAGAAAGAATTTTACATATTTTCTTATGTGACTTTCACAACAACCCTGTTAAGTAGGTGCCATTATTCCCATTTTACAAATAAGAAAACTGAGGCCAATAGTGTTTAAGTGTCTTTTTCTGGGTCATACAACTAATCAGCTCTGAGGTAGCTTTTGAACTCAAGTCATTCTGATTCCAGATCTAGCTCTCTGTCCTCTACTTCATGTAAATATTAATCACAAATGTATGGGAAGATATGCAGACAATATTGTAGCAAAACCCCATATCATATTGCTAAAACTTTCTCTTTGTGGTACAAGAAATTAAATTTAAATTTTATGCTAATAATGAGAATTCTAAAATAATATTGTAGTTGCTGATTTAAAAAATTAACTCTTATGTCACATGTCTGTTAGCCACTCAACAATTTTGTTTAATAGAGATATAGTAAAAGAGAGAAATGAAGGAAGGAAGTAGAAAGTATTGCCTAGCTACATACCCTATAAGTTCTGTCCAAAGTCCAGCTAAGCACCCAGCAAGGTCTCAAGTCAGGAGTCACTGTGGTATCTTCAGCAGGAGTTCCACCAATGCAGCCTCCTTCAGGAAAGGAAGGCCTCTCCAGAACCAGTCTCTCCAGAAGTCAGGAAAGGAACGTGTCTTTGGAACCAATCTCTACAGAAGTCAGGAAAGGAAGGCTAGCTACTTATCCAGCAAGCCGATGCAGGATCCAGGGAAAGAGTCTCCTCCTTCAGTATAACTCACTGACACGGTGTCCAAAGACGAACTCTAAAGGAGAAGAAGTTGAAAGGAGAAGTCCCTTGGACAGGAAGTTCAGGACTTTTATAGTACTTTTTCCTCATTGCTTCCTGTCCCTTAGTCACTTTACAGGAACCAGTCACAGTATTTCAATTTGCCTAGTACTGCCAAGGGGTGGACGGTGGTCTCTGGATTGTCACCACTCTAGCAAGTGATTTAGTGTCAAGTAGGGGTACTTTAAGTTCTTGATTTGATTAGCTAAAAATAGGCAAGTGGAGAGTTAATCCTATCTTCACAGTGGCAAACACAGTACCATCTATATGATAAACATTCCCAATATCATGGGGTTTACTGCAAGAAATGTGGTAATTATCAGCTTCACAAAGTGATACAGTATAACAAGAGAGAGCATTCCCTATGTGTTCATAGAAAAAAAGTCATTCTAACCAAATCAGAGTGGCCATGATGGTCAAACAAATCCAATTTAAAAAAAAGTCCAAGACCACAAAGAAAATTGTGTTCTATATTCAGAGTCATCCCCAAATATTTAGTCCTAAAGTTTTAAAAGCACTATGAAGGCTAGGACAAAGCAAGTGCTCTAATGGCAAGGAATTAATTAGAAAATAATAGGCCAACCTGCTTCTTGCCTGGATTTGAATTTAGGAGGAATGAGTTCAGGGAGATCCCCAAGTTCTCCAGGGTGGGACCCAGAAATAGTACTGAACCTCCAGAGCATCTAAGTCCTGGAAGAGTTAGGGAATTATTGCAAAGAGTCAATTGACTGATAAGCATTTATTAAGCCCCTACTATGTGCCAAGCCCAGGGAATTGACCAATCCCAATATCCATTATACTGAAATAATTCTTGTGAGACTCCCTAAACCATGCAGCTTTTGAAAACTCATACTGAAGAGCCCAAGGTACAAGACTTAAATATGTTGAGTTCGGCTGTGGACTTAAGAGGATGTTGACTAGGAAGAAATGTAAGCATTTTGAAATGAAAGAAGATAAGAAGAGGACGGGCTAAATGATGCAGTTCAATGCTTCACCATTTTGTTTTTAATAATAAAATAATTATAATGATGAGGTCATAATATTTACATACCTTGATTTGATATTTGCTATTTAGGGATGGAAAAGGTCTGAATTAAACCAAGCCATAAAATAAAGCTTTTCCTGTGTGGAATAAGAAAACTGACACTTGAAGATGTAGCTTTGTGTGTAACTTTGAACACATATTGAACAGGTTTGCATGTGGTTCTCACAGATATGTATGTTCTCATGAATCTTTGTTTAAAATATTTTGTCATTCAGAAAGCCCAACTGGAAATTTTTGAGGGACTTTGACTATTTTTAATATGAGTTTCTGACTCCATATGTGTCTAGGAGGTAAGGCATCTTAATTCAAAGGAATCTCTGTCCAAAGATTGGGCCTGGCTTAGAGTCTAATTCTAACATATTAGGTTGAATGATATTGGCATTTGGCAAACTTGTAAGTGAATTCATCATTTTCAAGTGTTGTCTTATGTCAAATGGTTATCTTTATGATATGACTATTTTCCATAGGCATTTAGATGAGTGATAAATGCAGAACTACTTAATAGTGGTTTGAACAGCCTGATAGTGGGTAATCAAAAGGATGACCTTTTAATTGAGAGAAATGATGGTGCTAATTGTGTGATAAGGGATAGTGGAAATGACAGCTGTTGAAAAGATGATATGTAAAGAAGACGTATAATGTCATTGACTCCATGTTATTATTATTCTTTGTTGTGGAGTTATTTTATTTGTGTCTGATTGTTTATGACTACATTTAAGGTTTTCTTGCCAAAGATAATAGAGTGGTGTGTTATTTCCATCTCCAGCTCATTTGATAGATGAGGAACTCAGACAAATAGGGTTAAATGACTTGCCCAGAGTTACACACCTAGTTGTAAGTATCTGAGGCCAGATTTAAACTCAGGAAGATGTTTTACTGATTTTAAGATCAGTGCGCTATGCATTGTGCTACCTAGCTGCTCATGTTGTACTTTGTCTAGGAGTTATTGGTTCTCTCATATCCACACTGGGTCATAAACTCCAAGGGAAAGGAAAATGTCTATCTGAAACTTTTTACCTTTCTCCAGTGGCAGGACAGATTTCTTCACAAAAGAAATGCTTAATAAATATTTGAATTTGAATGGAATTATCTGTCAATAAACATGTAGTGAATAAAGTGACCCTAAAGTTGGGGGTGCTCACTTAATCCTTGCTGAATGAGGAGGGGTAGAAGGTGATTGAGGTAATAGGAGAAGAATGAAAGGAACGGCTGAGATTAGGCAGTATATTGGATGGTAAGGGATTAGGTGAGGTATTCAGGAGGGGCTGCAGAAACAGGCTAGATACTCAGGGTAGAGACAGAGGATACTGAGGAAATAGGCTGAACCCTTCCAGGCAGGAGAGGTACTTCTATAGACACAAGGAGTAGGGCCAATCAGAAATGGTTTAAATCTGCCTTGAGGACTTTCTTGTCAGTTTCTCCAGTCCTCAAAGGAGGAGTCGCAAGGCTCCTCCCTGACATTAAAACTGAAGGGATTCAGGAGGATGTGTCGGACAATGCCTTTCTCCCAAGATGGATGCCTCCAGTTCCCTCAAGAAATAAAGTAATTCCTTCCCTCTTCAACCCTTGCCTAAACTTCGACACAATGATTTACCAGAGGATTTGATTAGGTAACAAAGGGATTTATTAATATTCAGGGTCAGTCAGAAGGAGAGAAGGGTTTGGGGTTTCTGACAGCCTCTAGGGAGAAACTCAAGATGGGGGGAGGGTCACAGGAGTGGGTTGGACTGAGAGAGAGCCTGCTCTCTCAGCCAGGAAAGATTTGGCTGCTTTTAAAGTAGAGAGTATACTAAATCAATAAATAAGGGATAGTTTAATTCAAGGATATCCTACTTGCCTATAGGGAAACTAAGCCCACAAAGTCTAATCACTAAAACCCAAAAGCCACCTTTCCTCCAAGAGCCCACAGGGAAATACAGGAAAGGTAACAGGGGTGTAATAAGGAGAAGGTCAGGGAGGGGTCCAGAGAAATTAGCTAGGTTCAAATGTCCAGAGACAAAAGCATAGGCCAAAAGCAAAGCCAAAACCCAAAGGCAGAGCTTCAGTTGGACCTTCCGCTCTCCTCAAGCCTCTGGTTCCAACTGAACTTCTGTCAGGATTCTAAGGCTTCTAACTGCCAGAAGTTTTCAGTTAACTTTTGCAAGGACAAAAGACTTTATTGCATCTTTGTATTACAAAGAATATTGGCAAATGTTCTTAGACCATATGATATGCTTGTTTAAAACTTATAGAAATGATTTGAGAACAAATATTTATGATTTTGCATAGCAACATTAAGCAATAAAAATAGATATGAGTCCCTTGATTTGCTTAGTGCAAATGAAAATGGCATGTGTTGGGATGTAGCCTATGAAATAGATCAAATCCTAGAGTAGAATTCAAAGGCCCTCCATGGATGACATCCATATAAACTCAGTTAATGACATATCAACCTAAATACACTGAATAAATGGCGAAGCCTTAAGGATTTTGTTAGTAGAAATGGCTGGGGTTTATGATAGCAACTCAGGATCAGATCATCACCAACAGTCATTACAGAAAGGTTATAATTAAGGAGCACAAATGTATTAATCATTCAGATTATACAAGGAAATGCTATAAATCATAAAGGTCATACCATAAGCTACAAAAATTTAGCAGCTATTAAATACCTAGAAAAATACTGTAATAGGAAAGAATTATACATAAGAAACTAAATAGTATTCCTAAAATAACACAACAAATCCCTGGACTCCAAATTTCTAACCCAAATTATCCTTGACAATTCAATCAATAATCTACACTGAAACAAGAATATTTTCACAGAAAACAAAACAAAACAAAAGCCTGTTGTTGACCTTATTGTCTCCGTATACCTCCTCATTGCCCACCAAAAAAATTAAGAACAATAATTTTAGTAGTTAGTACTCCCTTGAGGTTGTCTGATGGAAGAACAAGAAATAAGCATTTACATAGAGCTTACTCTGTTTCAGACACTCTGCTAAGCATGTTTTTACAAACATTATTCCTTTTGATTCTCACAACAGCCATACTTTTATAACCCTCATTTTACAGGTAAGGAGTGAGGCAAACAGAGACCAAATGACTTGTTCAGTATCACACAGCTAATAAGTATCTGCAACTGGATTTGAACTCAGGTTTTCCTGAATCCAGGACTACTATTTTATTCACTTTACCACTAGCTCCTCCTCTGATGGCTGATTTCTATCAGCCACGTGTTAACTTTTTAATCATCTATTGAGCCAGAACTTTGAGTATATGTACCAAGGTAAGGTGGAGGCTCCTTATTAACCTTAGCTCTTTCCTTCCTGTTTGTCTTAAATTGTCAGAAAGACTGAATCAATGTGGGGATACCTTTCCCAACACAAGGCCGGACTCAGGAGGTCATGGACTTCTGAGCCAGCCTATTTCTAGAATGAGGCCAAATTCTGTTTATGTCTCTTCTTTTCTTTTTTATAAGGCAGCTGGTATCTTCTCTTGTTTCTGGTCACCTAAGCAGTGGAATGTTAGTTACTGGTGAAGTCATAGCAGTAAGAATGGCAGAGTTATGGAAAACTGGCCAAGAAGGAATCCAGAGAGATGGAAACTACCAGCCATGTAGATCAAGAAATTTACTGGTATCCTAAAGCTGAAGCTCAATGGGAGAAAATAAAGTTAGCACAATCAACTTTGTTGTAATACAATTTCTAATATATGACTTTGGAATAGTAAAATGGATGTTAATGAATTTTTCAAAAGTTCCCAAATAAAAACTCATTGAATATTAACAAAACATAGGGTTCAACACTTTGAGGCAGTTGCAAAAAGATTAGCATATCTCCTTGAAAAAGGAGGGAAAGAGCTATTAGATGTTTTCAGACTACCTGATGAACAATTTTAAAATGTATGGAAATATTTCGTGGACAAGCAAAGTAATCATAAATGCTGATCATAGATAGATTCAGTTGGGCTTATTACAGGTAACTGATTGACTTTGATTCAAAAGAAACCTCTTAAATAGCAAAGATCCAAAGGCAAAGCCAAAAGGTTTTTCTCAGACAGCATACACATAAACTTGACCAATACTATATCAATTATTGAGTCATTTCCAAGGCTTCATGACCACATTTGGTGTTTTCTTGGCATAGACACTAGAGTGATTTGTCATTTCTTTCTCCAGCTTATTTTACAGATGAGAAACTGAGACCAGCAGGGTTGAGTGATTTGCCCCAGGGTCACATAGCTAGTAAGTGCCTGAGGTTAAATTTGAATTCTGAAGATGATTCATCCTGATTCTACAGCCAGAACACTATCCATTGTGCCACCTAGTTGCCCCAAATATATTGCTACAGAGCTTTAAAAATTGGCTGAAACAAGGGGATTTGTTTATAGTAATGGAAGAGTTCATGATTGTCATTTAAGATCTGGCCATTGTTATCAGGAGTTCATCCTAAACAAACCCCAAATTATTGATAAAGCATATAGAAATAGCATAAATTGTACAATATATTGCTAAAGGTTACAATAAGAATTAGCAACTATTGAATGCCTTATGATATAGTAGAAAGATCAATGGATTCAGAGTCAAAGGACCCAAGTTCAAATCTTACCTCTGCTACTTACTACTTATGTGACCTTGCATAAATCATTTAACCCATCTTGGCCTCAGTTTTCCTAAGTATAAACTTGAAGAAGTTGGATAGGATTCCCCCTGAGATTTTTTTCTAACCACAAATTTATGATAGGTGCTTGACCCAGAAAGACATGCTGATATAGCTAGATATGCACCCTCAAAAGCTACTATTCCTTATAAACTAACAGATGATGAATTTTATTCTACACATATAAATCTCAATATTTCACTGAGAATTCAATAGATTAGCACTACCAGAACCAGAGCATTACTTCAGAAAAAATGTTGTCTAAAATGATATCTATAAAACTGAAGCACAAGAATTTAAGAACATTTTAATAGCTTTTTCCATACTCAACATTTATAACATCAAACTATGTGTAATGCAAAAAACTTTCCAAATGTAAAAATCTAGCAAAAGAAAACAATGTCAAGTAAGTGGAATTTTATTATTCACATCATCCTTTCTACTGCCAGCATTCTTGTGAAGGTGATTTCAGTGAATCAACAGAAAGTGAGCTTGCATGCCAACATTTTCATTTAATTGCAAATATATAGTCTTCACCGATGTAATAGCCCACTGACTAAATATTAATATTAAACCTAAAAAACCCAATAATAGGATTGTGATTTGTTGCAGGACTATTTCTATCAGAACTCAATTGACTATAAAGATGAGAAGAAGGTGAAATAATAAAAAGACAGGTTTATGGAGTACTTGAAAGTGCTTGTAAAATCACAAAAACTCCTGAAAAGACATATGAAGTGACACAAAGTGAAGTGAGTAGAACCAAGAGAATATTGTACAATCTAACAACAATAGGGTTTAATGATCAATACTTAACTGTTATGAACAATGCAAGGACCTGGGACAACTCCAAGGGACTCATGATGAGAGAGACGGTCCCCTCGAAAGAACTGATGGAGTCTGAATGTAGACTGAAGCATACCATACTTCACTCTATTTCCTCCATGAATTTTCCTCTAGAGTAAGAGAGATTTGTCTTCTTTCACATGGCAAACACAGAAATAGATATTGCATGATAGCACATGTATAACCAAGTCATAATACCTGATGCCTTGGAGAGATAGATGGGAAAGTGAGAACAAGAATCACAGAATGTCAGAAAATGATTGTCAGAAATCGTTTCAACTGGTCATCCAGAAAAAAAGATAAAGTGTTCATACTTTCCAACTTTCCAACTTTCTGCCCCCAACCAGAGCCAACATGGGTGGTGTCTGGACTAAGAACATGAAGAAAGCACCTGGGTAGTTATTGACAAGTATTCTACGCTTCTGGGGAATGCCATGAGTAGAAGATTACTATCATTCCCAGCAAAATGCTCTGTAACAGGATTTAGAAATATTGCTCTTCTGGTGAAGTAGATAGAGAAATACCCTCTCAGTGGTGTCATCAAATTTCAGGAACAAGAAAGAGAAAGTAGGGATTCTTTTGCAAAAACAAACAAAAATTGCCTTGTATTTAAGTTGTGTATTTATAGATGTGCATCTTGTAACACCCAGTAGAATAGAAGTTCCTTAAGCCTAGGGACCATTTCATTTCTGATTTTGGATCCCAAGGACTTGTCATAGTACCTGACACATGTGGCCATCTTATTAATGTTTGGTGATCAATTGATTAAAAAAAGATGATGGACTGGCCATATAGTGAGAGTTAAGAATTGAAAAAAATGAAGGAATTAAGATAGGCAATGAAGAAGCAAAGTGATCACTCTTTGCAGATGATATGATGGTATACATTGAGAACCCTAGAGAAACAACCACAAAACTTATAGAAATAGCTAACAACCTCAGAAAAGTTGCAAGATATGAATGAAACTCACATGAATCAACAGTTTTATTTACTACCAACAAAATCCAAAAGCAAGTCATCAAAAAGAAAATTCCATTCAAAATAACTTTAGCAAAATAAAATACCTGGTGGTATACATACCAAAACAAACCCAGCAACTAAATGAATATAATTAAGAATACCCCTCACACAAATAAAATCAGACCTAAACAATTTGGGAAACATTAATTGCTCATGGTTAAGCCAACCAATATAATGAAAATGACAATCCACCTAAGTAAATTTACCCATTCAGTGCCATACCAATAAAAGTACCCAGAAATGATTTTATAGAACTAGAAAAAAATAACAACAAAGTTCATCTGGAAGAACAAAAGACCAAGAATATCAAAGGAATTAATGAAAAATATATAGAGGAAGGAGGCTTGGCTTCACCAGATCTCAAACTATACCATAAAGTGATAATCATCAAAACAATCTGGTACTGACTTAGAAGCAAAATGGTAGATCAATGGAATAGATTAGGCAGTTAATACATGGCAGTCGTGAAAGGGAATTTGGAGGTAGAAGGGAAAGGTAGGGTAGAAAGGGAAAGGAAGGTAAGGAAAGCTGAGGAAGGGCAGCAGGGGTAGCCTCCAAGCCCAGGAGGGGAAATTGACCCGAGCTCTTCGGAGCTCAATAAAGATCAGGTATCACTTATTGTTAGAATAGCTAGATTTATTTAGATAGAAAAGGGAAGGTCTAGGGAAGCTAGCAGGTAGATCTCCAAAAACGCACCAAGAGAGAGCTCAGGGCCAAGAGAATCTCCAGAGTCAAGAGAGTCTCCAGGATTGAGAGAGTGAAAAGGTGCCAAAACTCTCTCCTTTATACTTTCTCCAACACCTCCCACAAACTAAGTGGGAGGTGTTGGGAGAAGTTGTAGCAGGGAGTCCTATGAGTCTTAGTCTCCTAAGGCTTAGAATATTTTTAAACAATACACAGTAAATGTCCATAGCAATTTAGTGTTTGATAAACCCAAGATCCAAACTTTTAGGAAAAGAACTCATTATTTGACAAAAACTGCTGGGAAAACTGGAAAGCAGTACGGCAGAGATTGGCATGGACCAGCATCTCACACTATTTACTATGTAAGGGTTAAAATGAATTCTTGATCTAGCAATAAAGGGCAACAGCATAACTAAATTAGGGGAACATGGAAAAGCTTAAGGGAAGAATTTATGACTAAACAAGAGATAGAGAACATTTTAAAATGAAATAAATAATTTTGATTGCATTAAATTAAAAAAAAATTTGTACAGATAAAACCTGTGAAACTAAAATTAGAAGGGAAATGACAGATTTGGAAAAAAGAAAACTTGAAGCAAGTATCTCTGACAAAAGACTCATCTCTCAAATATTTAGAGAACTGAGTCAAATTTATAAGAATATAAGGCATTTCCCAATCAAAAAATGGTCAAAGTACATGAACAGTAAGTTCTCAGAGGATGAAATTAAAACTATCCATTGTCATATAAAAAAAGTTCCAAATGACTATCAATTAGAGAAATATAAATTAAAACAACTCGAGTTACTACCTCACAATTAACAGATTGACTAACATAACCAAAAAAAAATGAGGAGTTTTGGAAGGGATGTGGGAAAATTGGGACATTAAATGCATTTTTGGTGTAACTGTGAACTGATGTTACATTCTAGAGAGGAATAAGGAACTCATATTCCAGGCTCAAAGGGCAACCAAACCATCCATACCTTTTGATCCAGCATTAATTTGATAACTGTATTTGATAACTAATTTGACTGTATTTTACTCTATAGTCACTGGTTTCCTTTATAATCCTCAATTTCTTTTATTTCACATATGTAAAAGTATCATTTTGAAAAGGAGTTAATAGGCTTCACTATGAAGACCCCCAGAGTTGTCCATGACACAAAAGAGTTAGGAACCTTTGCAGGAGGTTGTTTTTTGGTTTTATTTTTTTTTTAGCTTTTATTGTCTTAGAATCTATATTAAATATTGGCCCCAAGAAAAAATGTAGTAAGAGCTAGGCAATGGGGGATAAATGACTTGCCCAGGGTCACATAGATAGGAAGTATCTGAGGACAGACTTGAACCCAGGACCTCCCACCTTTAGGCCTGCTTCTCAATCCACTGAGGCACTTAGCTTCCCTACTTAGAAAAAATTTTAATAAATAAAGAGGTAGGATTACAAGATAAACCAATGATAATAAAATATAGTTGTTCAAATATGTATTTTTTTTAAAGTTCATAGATGCCAGGCTAATTGCTGCCCTTTGGATAGTCCACTTTTAACCTTGTGGGTTGTTAAAAAATAAAATCCAGTAGGATCATATGATCATTTTCAGAATTCAAACATAATCATTTCTGTGTGGCTTCCCTATCTCCTCTGTATTTCCTGCAGCCCTGACATTTCCATTGGGTTTCAAAATGATCTCCCTTCTCATTTCCTCAAATTGAGGCTTTGAAAAAAATCCAAAAACAAATCAAGGGCTTTGGGGGAAAAAGCCAAAAACAAAACCAGGTGGAATGAGATGGTTCTGTGCTGGGTGAAGCATAGTTGACTAAATTTGGTCCTTAAACTCAAGTGCTTACAATTCATGTTTGTCCTTTTTATCAGTTCCAGCTGGTTGACATTTAATATTTTGTTGATGCTGCAGTGCCTGTACCTTAAACAAACAGGTGGGATGATAAACCAAAGGGTCTTTATTTCATGGCCCGCTGGTTAAGATAATTGTAGGCAGATGTGTGAGGAGTTTAGAATTAGGATATTGGAAAGGTACAGCGCCAGGCTTCAGGTACCCTTCAGAAATTTTCCTATTGATTAATTGCACTAAATCTGATTGACTTGGTTGACAATTTAAATTGAGCATCCTCTGCCTTCTCTCTGCTATCTAGATCATCTCTTGTTTGGAGTAGCCAGATTATCTATCTCCAGAATTCATGCACACCTTCATGGGTAAATCTATAAACTCATGGATATTTTTCTACTTAAATATAAATATAAGATCAGTTACTCACATGGATTCATTTTTATGGAAATGAGTAGTCCAAATATATTTTTAGGAATGGGTTGAATAGAATAGAAGAGAAAGATAGCCCCTGCTCTCCAGTCACATTCTAATGGGACTAAATAATCTCTTTAGTTGGTTCCAGGTGCGAGTCAGATGGGAAGGTTTCCTGGTCCTTGGTGGTTCAGCAGCACCTTAATGATAACTCATGTTTACGTTGCTCTCTTCAATCATAATAATAGAAGTAGTAGCTGACATTTCTACGGCCCTTTAAGCGCTCATAAATATCTTGCCAATCCTGCGAGAGAGGTCCTATTACAAAACATATTTTTAAAAGGAGGAAACTGAGGTAGGCAGAGGCTAAGTGACTGGCCCAGAGTCACACAGCTAATAAATGCCCTGGCTTGGATTTGAACTGCCTTTCTGACTCCGAGTCCAGTATTTTATCTCCTTTATTACTTATTTCCCTCCATTTAGCTATTTACTATTTGCAAAGTGCTTTATATGTCCTATTCCCCTAAACTGTACAAGGATCTGATCCATCCTCTAAGCCTGTGAATTAGGTGCTATTCTATCCCGAAGTTATAGATAAAGGATTGAGCCTGAGAGATGAAGGGACTTCACCATCACGTAGCTAGAGTCTGAGGCAGGATTTGAACTCAGATTTTACTGACTCCAAGCCTGTCCTCTACAGACACAAAGTGATGCATCCTGAGGGAGAAGAAACGTCCTGTTCCTGAAGAGGCATCCAGGTAAGTACGCGGCGTGACTATGAAGTAATGAGATGAGCAATTTTTACTGTTAATTTGGTTCTCTTGTGTATATGTAAAGAGGGAATCCTGGATAAAACTGAGGCGCTTCCTCAGACAACTTCAGGAAATTATGACTGGTGAGCCATCCTTAATCCTTCATCAAATTTAAGAATCCTCTGGTCAGGCTAATAAGATTATGGGGCTTCTGGGAAGACAATTGATGGAACACAAGGGATTCCTACAGATTGGCTAACTGAAGATTAGATATGCCTGCTCATGATGTAGTTCAGTGATTCCCAAAGTGGGTGCCACCGCCCCCTGGTGGGTGCTGCAGCAATCCAGCGATGGCCACAGGTGCATTTATCTTTCCTATTAATTGCTATTAAAATAAAAAAAAATTAATTTCCAGGGGGCTAAGTAATATTTTTTCTAGGAAGGGGACGGTAGGCCAAAAAAGTTAGGGAACCATTGAAGATAAACAAAAACAAGCTGGTCAGCACTCTCTGGAGCTCTTGAGTACTCCATCTTTGTCTTTTCCCTTGTGCCTTCTTCAAAAAAGCAGTTAAAGAAAGGGTTTTTTTCTTCCCATCAAGAACAATAGCAAATTACTGAAGAAGGACCCTGCATTGGGATAGAGGGACTGATAGGGGTGAGACAGGATGCCAAGGATACTGTTCAGCTTCCTGTTTAGGGGAAGGATGCTTTAAAAAATAATTTGATTTTATCATTTTTTATCTCCCTATTATTCATTCTTATAAGTGAACAATCCCATAGAAAACTAAAACCTCAAAACATATACCCAAATAAACATTTGATAAATCATATTTTCATCTGCATTTCTAGTGCGATAGTTCTTTCTCTGGAGATGGATAGGATTCTTTTGCAAAAGTCCTCAGAATTGTCCTGGATCATTGCATTGCTAAGAGTAGCCAAAGTCTCTCACTTTTGATCATCCCACAATGTTACAGCCGCTGTATAATGTTTTCCTGGTTCTATTTATTTCACTCTGCATCTTTCATGGAGGTCATCTAGTCTAACTGTCCCATTTTACAAAAGAGCCAACTGGTTCACAGAGAAATGAAGTTACTTGTTCAAGGCTAAACAGGTACTAAATTACTGGGGGAGGATTTTAATCAGGATTTCTGCTCTCTATATCCATTGATCCTTCTACTGTGTCTCTCATTCAATAAAAGAAGAGGGTGTTCTTATTTGGTAAGCTAAACAAATCATGTTTACTTTTAAGAGGGAGACTAAATTACTCTGCCTATTATTCAATGTTTAATTTAAAGTTATTTAAAATTAAGATGAAAGCTACTTAAGGTTTTATGAAGAGATCTGAATGCTAAGTAGAGTTTGAAATGATATAATATATAGATTTCTTTCCTGGGAGCACAGCAGGCTAGGCACTTAGGTGACATCAGATGCAAAGAGTAAGGATAATTGGAAGGGGCAACCAGCCTGTCACCATCCATTTCTAAAAGCTTTGGGTGTGCTCAGACCAGTGCTTGGGCTTCTCCTTCTAAGCAGTTTTGGCAGGTCTGGGATACCTTTTGGCACACAGTCTTTCTGGCTGTCACATACCAGAATGGAGGAAGCTATAATTTAATTGGCCAGTCCCACCTCGTCATATTCTCACCATCTGTTGGATTTCAACTCAGGAAAAACAAACAAAAACGATTCCAGGGCTGGCCTTGCGTGTATCCTCTCCTCTCCATCCCCCAAATAGGAAGAGGTCAGAGATCTTGAATGAAGATAGGGAAGGAAGGAAACACCCATTTATTAAATATCTACCATAGTGCATAGTGCTTTTAAAGTTTGATCTCATTTGATCTTCCCAGAAACCCTGGGATGTAGGTGCTATTATTATCCCCATTTTTTATTTGAGGAAAGTGGGGCAGGCAGAAACAGGCTTAGTGTCCTATCCATTGTGTTATGTCGCTGCTTAATAGGAGACTTATTCATGGAAAATGGCTTGCTTACAGCAGAAGCCAATATTGATGAGGAAGATTTTCCCAAGTTTTTGATGGAAAATCTGGACATCGCCTAAGTCTCATTTTAGATAGGTATTGGCTAGAGAGAAAAGCATTGGCTCTGTATGGAGAAATTACTGAAAAAAGAAACTAAGAAAACAATGAGAATGGAGTTATAGAATTGGTGTTTGAGATCTGGAATCTAATTTAGAGACCATGTAGTTTAATAGCCCCATGTTCGAGTAAATTGGATTAGACATTAAATAGCTTGTCCATGGTCAAGCATTACGTTAATGGCAGAACTAGGTGGCATAGAGGTAGGGCACTGGGCTTGGAGTCAAGAAGACCTGTATACTAGCTGTGTGACCTTGGGTGAGTCACTTAACCCTAAGTGCCTTGAAAAGAAAATGAATGGTAAAACTGAGACTAGAACCCCCCCCAGGTCTTTTGACTCCTTATCCATTGTTTTGTCTATATCACAAAATGTATAGGGAAGGATTTAATATAAAGATAGGGAAAAGGGGCAAGCAAAAGGAGAGATACCCTTCACATGTAATTTGCCTGACTGAAACCTTTAGAGAGAGACCCTATGAATAATAGTTCTAAATACCTGACATATCAAGTAGAATATTTCAGGTAGCAAGATCTAGTGGAAAGACTTAGATATGAAATCAGAAAACCTGAATTTTGAGTCTCAGCTCTGTTATTTACCACCTGGTAGTTCCTGGGTAAGTTACTTCATAAAGCTTTTGCTCCTTAGTGGATTATTTTTGTCTGACTCTTCATGACTCCTTTTCTTGGCAAGGGCACCAGAGTGACTTGCCATTTCTTTCTCCAGCTAATTTTATAGTTGAGGAAATCAAGGCCAAAAGAGTTAAGAGACTTGGCAAAGGCCACATGGATAGTAAGTATCTGAGGCTAAATTTGAACTCTGGTCCTCCAGATTCCAGGATCAACATTCTATCCACTGTGCCACCCAGCTGCCCTCACTTCATAATAACTGGCAATAATATCTAGCACTTATATAACACTTTGAAGATTTCAAAGACCAGCTATGTAGCACAGTAGGTAGAGTACCAGGTCTGGGGTTGGACCTGTGTTCAATTCTGGCCTCACATTCTTCCTAATTGTATGACCTTGTGTAAGCCATTTAATATTGTTTGCTCAGTGCTTGCCCTTCTGTCTTAGAGTTGATATTTTCTGTATCAACTCTTTAGATAGAAGGTAAGAGTTTAAAAACAAAAAGATTCAAAGAGACAATAAGGAAAATGACGTACAAAAATATTTATATCCATGCTCTTTGTGGTGGCAAAAAATTGGAAAATGAGAGAATGTCCTTTGATTGTGGAATGGCTGAACAAATTGTGGTATCTGTTGGTGATGGAATACTATTGTGCTTAAAGGAATAATAAACTGGAGGAATTCCATGTGAACTGGAAAGACCTCCAGGAACTGATGCAGAGTGAAAGGAGCAGAACCAGGAGAACATTTTACACAGAGACTGATACACTGTGGTATAATCGAACATAACGGACTTCTCTACTAGTAGCAATGCAGGAATCCAGAGCAAGGCTGAGGGACTTATGAGAAAGAAAACTAGCCACATTCAGAGAAAGAACTGTGGGAGGAGAAACACAGAAGAAAAGCAATTGCTTGAACACATAAATTGATGGAGATATTATTGGGGATATAGACACTAAACGATAACTCTAGTCCAACTATCAATAATATGGAATTATGTCTTGATCAGTGATACATGTAAAACCAAGTGGAATTGTGCATTGGCTAAGGGGGCTTAAGGGGGCTTGCGGGAGAGGGAAAGAACATGAAACACGTAACTACAGGAAAATGCTCAAAATAAAAATAAAAAAAAAGATTTGCAAAACAATTTACAAATAATATTTTGTTTTATACTCAAAACAACCCTGGGAGGTATATTATTATCTCAAACCCACTTGGACTCTATTGGAAATGCTTATAGAGGAGGATAACATAGCAAATAGAGCAAATGTCAATCTATCTATCATCTCTACATAATCTGATAAGGACAGCTTAGTTGATAAGAAAATAAGGAGACATGGGAGATGATTTTGACTGTTAACTCATAGCTCCTTCTCCGAAGTACCATTGAGTTACAAGTTTATTATATATGAAAATTCAAACTCCCTTTCACCCACAAGCACAGAGAGAGTTTTACAGCTTCCTAGACATTGCAATGAGTTTAGACAACACACAGAAACTCAGAAACTTCAAGGTGAAGATAAGAACCAGGCTGGATCTTCCCCTGTGTGATTATCAGCAAGATAAGTCTGAGAATACTTTTCTCAGGGGCAAATGCCCCCAATAAACTAAGGTTTTGTCCTTGGCTGCATTTATGGCCAAAGGGGAAGAATGTTAACCTCTTAACTGTTGGTTTGCTAGAAACTTAAAGCTTTTCCATAAGGCCACAATACATTTCAACAAGAAATCACAAGGATCACAAAAGAGGTCAAAAGAGGAGTCTCAGATTTTTATCTATTAGAGACTGTTTCTCTTATTGGATTTCCACAAGCAAAGACAAGAAAAGCATCTAGACTAGACCACATAAATCCAGAGGAGATTAGGTGTCACCATTAGGTGAATTTTGAGGGACCGATATGCAAGGAACGTAAAAGAAGACACTAGGGGTGTGGGAAAACTCTCAGACTAACTATATTAATATTATAAGAAGAAGAACTAGTAGTATAAGAGGCTAAATGCACATAGTCAAAATACTTCTGGGAAGTGATAGTTTTGAAAGTGTCAATGGATAAGTTAGAAGATATCCAAGAGAAAAGAATACCAAGATGTCAGTGAAAGAGAAAGGTGAGACTCTAGGTCAAACATCCTACTTATCACTTCTCTCTAGGATCAATCTCATTAGTCATGAATCCCATCATAAATGGGGCATCTAGGTGGTAGAGTGGATAGACCACCCTACTTCTGCTCAATCTAGTGATATTTCACTTCTTTTTGGTTTAGTATTACTATTTGGGAGATGAAATTAAGCAAAGTAATTCCTCTACCAGTCTCATAGGGGTATTCTTGGAGTGATTCAGTTTTCCTTCTGTCACTTAAATGTCCTTTGGAGATAAGAATTATCCTTTTGATAAAATGTATTCTTTCCATCTTCATTTTAATCTTAATGATGACAAATGAATCTTCTTAAATACTGGATTGCTTTTTGAAGATTCCTCTATTCTCCATGTTCTTTCTCTTTTCTTTTTTGATTATATTATTCATTGCAAAACACACAAAAGAAGTAAATTGAAAGAAAACTCTTAAGTAATTACAAGAGAAAATTAGGGAATAATTCCTTTGAAAAATCAGAGTGAAGAAACAACTTCTGAGGTATAATAACCTATTATAGCACATCTTGCTTCTCTGTGATTTATTTACACTGTGGGTCAAAACATAATCAAGTAAAAATATTTAGTGCTTTTAATGCTGTAAGAGTGCTGAAGGCCATCTAGTCCAACTCCCTTATTTTACTGATCAGATAATTGAGGCTCCCAGAGGTAAGTGAATCCTCCAAGGTCTACTATAAGCAAGTAGTAATTTTCAAAGGTATTATTTGAATCCAGGTCCCGACTCTAGAATCAGTGTTTCTTTAATATTATAGATCTAGTGATTGTAGGGATTTTAGAGTTCTTTGAATCCAGCCTCCTCATTTTACATAGAACAGTGTCTACAATGGCCCCTAGGACTTGAAGGCCAGATATGTTATGTCTCAGTTCTCCCACAGAGCTTTCTGCTACCCTTAAGGGGATCAGGTGCTTTCTAGACTCTCTCATAGACTTAAGCCTCTGCAAGTTGTGTTCCCCCAGTTTTAGAAGGTCCCCAGAACCTTATTTCCACAAACTCCTGAACACTAGCATTCCTTTTCCAAAGGAATATTAGATTGAAAGAGATAGCAAGCACAAACATAAAGACTGGACACCTGGATAGCGGAATCCACCTTGTATTGCCTCAATCTCTGGGGAGGAAGGAACGATTAACTAAGTTTCCAGGTAGCATCACGCCATCAAGTTCCAAGTCTAAAGCCCTTCCATTGGGCTTGTGTCCAGGCACCCTGTTTTCTCAGGGCTTCCCTGTTAGACTGGCAGAAGTATCAGGTATTGAGTTCTGGCTGTAAGTTACCCCTGATTCAATCTCCAGAGTCCAAGGACTCTACCACCTGCACCTTGAACTGAAAAAGACAAAGAAAAACCAGACCAAAAACCCAAGACAGTTTCTTGAGATCTAAGAGGAAATAGTAGGTGACCCTTAGTAAAAATGTCACTCATAATCTGGGTAAATATTTACTCCTGATTGAAGAGAGAAGAAAGAGAAAAGAGAGAAGAGAGAGAAAAGAGATTTTAATCTGGTAGTTTTTAAGACACAACCCATTATAACTACACAGCTAATGGAAAGAGCCTACTTCTACCCATGCAGTAGGGGAATACAAAATGTTTTCTTCCAGAAACAAGTCCCTGGAATTACCCATATAGAAAATGAAGTAGGCATGGGTATATGCTAAAGCCCTGCTATATCCAGATGAGATTAAGAAAGTTTAGATTATTTTATAAGGCAGCATCCTGGGGTAGGGGGGAACAGCTAGGTGGCTTAGTGGAGAGAGTGTTAGGCCTGGAGATGGGAGTTTCTGGATTCAAATTTGACCTCAGATACTTCTTAGCTTTATGAACCCAGGCAAGTCATTTCATCCCAATTGTCTTACTGTTAACTGCTCTTTTGCCTTACTATCTATTTCTGCCTACTTAATATTGATTCTAAGACAGACGGTAAGGTTTAAAAAAAACACACATTGGAATTAATTCCATTTTCTTGATTCTAAAACCATCTATCTTTTTGCCAAATTATAGTGTCTCTCTGGGTCTCAGGCTCATCAAATAACAAATGACTGAATCGGTTTGAATGACTTCTAATGTCCTTTCAACTTCTATTATTTTATTTAATTTTTCATTTTTTCTCAATACAAAAAATTTCATGTAAAACAAATTTTAAAATATTTGTTTTTTAAAATTTTAGGTTCCAAAATCTGTGTCTCCTTCCCTTTCTCCCACCTCCTTGAGAAGGCAAGTAACTTGATATAGATTATACATGTACAGTCATGCAAATAATTTCTATTTTATCTATTCATTTTCTAATATTTTAAAGATTTAGGGTTCTACTATAAAGGTAAGAGTCAATTTAATACATTAGTCATTCCATCACAATTGAGGCAAATAAAAATGCTATATTCTAATAAGAACATATTTATTGACTTAACTGATCAGAGACATGGAATAGGTGAGGACAAGGCCGATATATATAGATATCATTTGTGCTGAGTCAATCATTTAATAAATAAAAGTAATTAAACCAATGTTTGTATTGATACTGGTATTTTTTAAAATAACAAGCCATTTTGAAATTTTTTTTGATTATTTGAATGTCTGGAAGCTTAGAGGGAGCTTGCTTGGGAGGAAATTGCTAGGGGTAGGAAAGAAAAGAGTCTTTACTTCCTCCTTTTGTCCTTAATGGAGTATCAGAGGATTTGGACTTAGAATTATTGCCCTAGTAGCATCCTAAGAATAGCAATGATTATTGAGAGTTTTTATTGAGATACAAGGAAAAACTAGACAATGAAGAAAGGAAGCTTCATAACTCTATAAAGACTCTAGGTGAAAGCTCTCCCATGCTTAAGAGAAACATCATGAAGGGCTTTTGAAGTGGAGAAAGGAATTTCCAGAAAGCAGGAACTATGAGTTACTCTTTTGCTACATGATCTCTCTGAGTCTTTCCCTCCTATGATTTAGAAGTTCATCATAGACTTTGGAGGAATATAGTTTGTATTAACTGCTCTTATTGTATAACTTAGAAACCCTAGGTGCCACTACTTTTTAAAGCTATTTGAGTTTGGCTAATTGCTATTCAGAGAAAATTATTAGGGGAGCATGCTAGTAGGGGTTTATGTGCAATAGCATTAGAAAAGACTCTCCTTTAGACCTCTTGGGTTATCCTTGTAATTGGGATCTGACCTGATATTTAGAGTATAGATTGGGAGACAGACTCCAAAGTCAGAGTATGGATTATTCTATTATCTTTATTTTTGGTAGGGAGAATAGACAGCCCATAAAATTAGAAAACATTACTCTCACCCAACATCAGTGTTATAGTAATTCCTGTTAGTAAGATAATTCTCTTTATGATGTTCATGAATATTTCAGGGCCACTTGAATTTTTTTAAACTTTACTATGTATATAGGTATAGTAATAATTGTTACATATGTAAATACCATTTTTTTCTAATAGAATATAAACTTGAGGGCAAGGACTCTTTCTATCATGTCTTTACATCTGTGGAACTTAAAATGTTTGTGATTAATAGACTGTTCTCCTCTGTCCCACATTTTCTCCACATGTAGATTTTCCTAACTGAAAACAGTTTTTGTCAACTAAAATTCAGGCCCAATTGTACTAATACATTTATCATCAAGCAATGTATGCCACTAAATTTTATTCTGTGCATCTGAAACTTTTTTCCAGTTATGGGAGAGATACTAAAGTCATGCAGTACCAACATAATGCAATTTCCTGAATATTCTGTAATTGCTATGGGAACAAGGCCCAGAAGCACTTGGACAAGCTGTGTATCCTCTGACAATATACATATGCTCATAGCCTGTGGGCTGCAAAAACTGAGCACTCGATACACTCCTCTGGCTACACAAGGAGACTGCATTTCTGTTGGTGATTGTTCCTACAGATGTAGTTTTCTAAATTCATTTCAGTTTTTAAAATTCAAGCATATCCAATTATGACTTACCTTGACAAGGGTGGCATTATTATAGGCCTTCTGGGTCAGATTAATCTCATGTGAACTGGAAAGACCTCCAGGAACTGTTGCAGAATGAAAGAGCAGAACCAGGAGAACCTTATACACAGAGACAGATACACTGTGGCATAGTTGAACAAAATGGACTTCTCTGCAATGCAATGATCTGGAACAATTCTGAGGGACTTATGAGAAAGAATGCTACCCACATCCAGAGAAAGAACTGTGAGAGTAGAAAGCCAGAAGAAAAACATATGATTGATTACATGGTTCAATGGGTATATGATTGGGGATATAGACTCTAAATGATCACGCTATTGGAAATATTAATAATATGGAAATAGGACTTGATCAATGATCCATGTAAAACTCAGTTGAATTGCTTATTGGCTACAGGAGAGGGCAGGGGGAGGGCAGGGAAAGAATATAAATCATGCAATCATGGTAAAATATTTTAACTTAAGTAATTAAATAAATAAAAATTTTAAAAGATTATAGCTGAGGCCTACCCCTTAGTCTTGAAAAGGGAAAAGGATATGAGAGAGGTCAGCTAATTCACTGACAAGTAGTCCTAAGGAGTAGGTTTAGCATTGCTCAATCTTCTTATATCTGATTGGTACTTTTCTAATCATTAAGACACATACCAGAAGTCTACTAACTCAATCCAGTCTGATCTGAACCTGTAACCATTTATTAAAGAACTATAATGTGTTATCTATTCGAAGTATCTTGACATTTTGAGAAAAAAGGAATACATTTTCAAAGAATTTATTATATAGTATTTATTAATAAATAAAGCAAGAAAGGGAAAATCAAAGGTTTTTTTAGCCTAGTGAGCAGAGCACAGAGATACAGAGACCCAAACCTGCAGACTTTACCAAAATCACAAGCTCTCAAAAAAGAGCCCTGCAGTGTGGGTCTCAGCCAAATTTATCTCCCATGCTCCCCATACGTCAATGAGTACGTAACTTAAAAGGATGCTGGGTAAATGTAGTTCAGGTGTTTTCTATTTTCACATTCCCCCTGTGATCCTTTGGGAGACCAGTCTCCCCAATGGATCATTTCAAACACAATTAACTTAAAACTTTAAAGATTTTTAACTAAAAGTATATATACACAATAATATAGTTTCTAATGGGAAATTGCAATAATTTGGGGATAAAGGTAAATAAAAGAGAAAAACAACAAAACCAATGTTAGGTGCATTGACAAAAAGCCAATTGGGGGGAAGTTCCCTATGTCATAAGAGTGTACATTAAAAAATAAATTCATTCAACCCCCCCCCCCGCCAGTTCAAATTCACCTTAACTGGAGCTTTTGGTGCAGTGTGTGGTCTCTGCAGGCATCTTCGTGGCACCTTCTCCAAAAAGTTCACCTTCTGGATTCTGGGAGGTAGTTTCTGGTTCCATATTAGGCTCAAAGTTCACAACAATTATATAGTCCCCCATGAGGAGGATAACACATTTCCCTGTGAGGAAGATACAGGGAAATCATATAAGAATAATACTGGGATACACGGTCAAGTCATAAGGCATATGAATCACTTTTCAAAAATATCAAAGAAATCTAAAGAAATTAAAAATAACCTTTTAGTGAAATATAGAATATCAAAAACATGAAAATATTCTAGGAAAAAAAAAGAAAAAATTCACAAATTACAACCGGTTCTTGTAGCAATCCATGTCCCATAAACCTGCAACAAAAATCACTCACTAATCCAGTTTAGTAATCTAGACTACAGTAAATTGTCACATTATGGAAAAAAGAATAGAAAAAAGAGACTAGATCTCGAAACAAATGGCAAATAATATTCCATGGACTCTTTTCTTCTCTTTTCGGGATGATGGAGCAAGAACAATCAATGTTATGTACTTGATAGAGAGTGTGGTACAAGAAAGTCCTGCATTTAACACTTGTTAAATAGGCACAATCCTGAGTCTCACACAGGATAAGTCTTTGTGCTATTTGTGCAGAAAGTCATCAATCCCCATGGAATTGGTTTGGTCTCTTTTACCTTTTGTGGTCATCTGGCACTTCGCAGGTTAACTTCTATGCTCCTTTGTGGTCCATTTCTCCTTAAATTAGACATATTCATGGAGCATAGGTCTCATAATATTTAAATAAATAGTGGCATGTTACCATAGTCCAAAGCTTTTTAGGTGTGCATTTATATGCTAGGCAAATGGACATCTTAGCTTATTCTATTGAAAAAAATCCCATCAGTTAAAAAATATTTTCAATACTGGAGACATGGGCTTCAGGTACAAAAAAAAATGAGAGAAAAAAATCAAATATTGTATCACACATGCAGGAAGAAAAACAATAACAAAAATATAAAAAATGTTGATACCTCACAATCACAGAGGTAAAACAGAGGCTACTTGCTGAAAAATAAGATTCATTTCCTCTTTAACTTGCCATGATCTGCAGTGTGAGTGCAAATGAGGTAGATAAAGCAATGAAGGTATAACATCAATAATACTATCTAGAAAATATGAAACAAAAAATTCACAGAAGGCACAAAGTGTCACAAAAAGGCATATCAGGTCAATGTAGGTCACTAATATAGATTTTTTTTTGAGGTAATATATGTGTTGTCCTATAAGGGCAATTTGTTGAAGTAGAAGAATCAAGCAAATATAGTGTAACAAAATAATACAGATTCAGCAATAGGGAAATCTTATAATCAATCATCAAATAAAATCAATAGAGGTAATTATTCATTATCATAAGAAGGTACTCATTTTACATGGCTACAGTGAATCTGAGTCCCTCTCACGAATTTTAATGGCTGTTGGTGTAGTCAATAGGACTTTGAGTGGTCTGTCTTAAGCAGGTTCTTTATGTTATTTATTTATTTTGCCATTATGTAATTTACTATTTAATAACATTTAACAATATGTTATTTAATATATTATTATGTTATTTAATTTTTATTGGATTTTATTTATAAAAGAAAAAAACTCAATACTGGCCTCTAGTGGTGAAAAAAGCAACAGGGAGGGCCAGAATCAAAGTGGGAGTAAGAATTAAGGTAATCACTTTTGCCAGGAACCAAAAAATAGTATCTGGCTACAAGGGCAGGGGTGAGGAGGTTTAAGCCAAGGATTATGGGATGGTTTTAGATTTGGGGACTCTTTTTAGCTAGAGTGGGAAGAGATTTTAGCTAAGAGAGAGTATAGGAAGCAAGCTTGGGTGGTTTTGGAAAAGGACTTAGAAGAAAGGACCAGTACCCCCTGAAGGGGTTAGGAGCTAACCAGCTGCCCAATAAGGGGAAAGGGATCCCCCTCAGCTGGCTGGAGTTGGGGACAGGGAGTTTAAAGCTTAGTGGCAGTAGCAAGCAGCAGTACCAGCAGAAGGAGTTAGCAGGAAAAGTCTCTGTGAGGGAGAGACCCAGCTACCTGGCTCTTCTGGTGAGCAGGTGTATGCAGTGAGCCTAGGAAAGCTCTGAAGGGATTCCTGGAGAGAGAAAGGAAAAAGGAGAGGAGAGAGAAGAGAGGGGAGAGAGGATCCCACAGCAGAAGAAAAAACCCAGGTTTCTCTTACTCACTTTAAAGTTCTTAATCCCTTTGTGGTTGCCAAAAATTAATTGTGAGGAAAAGCTCACAATCTGCCATGTGTATGATATCAAAAACTCATCAGAAATAAAACAATTTGCAAAACTGCTAATTAAGCATTTTACCCTTCACCTTAGCTTTATATTGCCAATCAACTGGTTTGTCTGTCTGTCTTCTCCAAAACTACTGGGGAAGTTGTTGTAAGCTCCCCAACTGTAGCTGTTCAACTTTCAAACTTTAAAATTTCTAGAGTTAAAAAAAATAAAATTTCCAGTTTTTGAAGTTATAAATTTACCCCCAAGTCTGGACATATCTAATTCAGGACAAATATGCATTTATCCAATATCAGGAAAAGGAATAAACACAAAGATGCAGGCCAAACTGAAGGTCAGTTTTGCATGGGCAGGTCATGTTCTTTAAACACTATGTGCTTAATAGCCAAATGGAGATCAAGGAGAGGAGTAGGTCATTGCTCTTCTTTCAACCTCCTTTCATGAAGTCACTAGAAACAGTCTTGAAATGACAAGAGAAGCACAGAAGTAGATTACTTTTCCCATACCTAATTTTGCAATGAGTACTGAATACTTTTTTTTTACTTCTCCCTTTTTGCAGAGGCTTTAGATGTGAGAAGTTGAGTCTCTCCCATCTACTGAGTCACCAGTTCTTCCAGCTCTATGTCATTTTGAAGTGTAAGACTTCTAATACTAAGCCACACATGGTAGTAAAGAGTCCCCAAAGTTCTCACATTGTCAACCAAAGCCTGTAATTACTCTTAGACTGCTCAGTCAGGTGACCTGGACACAGTAATTTAACCTAAAATGAAAAAAAATAGTTTCTATCCTCAAATACCTTAAATTCTACTTTAGAAGATGCAACATATGTAATAAAAATATACATAATAATTTGAGAAAGGAGAGAAAAATTAACAAGGGAAAAGAAACACCTTCTAGGACGAAATGTCACAGGTACTAAGCCTTGACAGAAGCTAGGTTTTATAAGACTTAGAGATATGGAGAAAATACAATCCAAAGATGGGGTAAAGTCTATGCCAGACTACTAAGGCAGGAAAGAGATAAAGCACTGAATTATAGAAATAGCAAATAAGCCCTTTTGACTATAAGAGTGCATGAAGGAGAGTAGAAACAATGCAAGTTCATCTTGGCCCTGATTATGAAGGACTTTAAATGCCAAGCTGAAGATCTTTAGTGGAATGATCATACTAGGTACTGATGTAAATAGATTGAACAAGGGCATAGAGAATAGCTGTATGGAATGGAACAGGAAGACCCCCATTTTGAGCCTGGATTTCTAGTCTCTATTCTAAATTCTTTCTACCAATGTGGCTGTCACAAGACAAGAAGCTGAGGTAAAACAGCTTTTTGGGTCACTGTATACTCATTCTGTCTCTGGTTGCTTTTAGAAAGCCTTATGCACCACAACAAAATGGCATGATAAAATGGAAGACAATATCTCCTTTATTATGCAGCCCTTAACTGTTGCTAGAGAAGAAGGTCATTTTATTTTGAAATAGGTTTTACAAGTTGGGAACTGAGTCATGTCTTTGAAGATTGTAGCAATGCAAGAGAAATGAATTAAGTAAATCAAATCATCAATAACTACTAATTTCTCTGCTCTGGATTAAGGCTAGACACTTTGGAAGATGAAAAGAAACATAATACACTCACTCTATTGTTAGATGACTTCCTTAATTCCCTTGGCCATAAATTTCCTCTCCCTTTAGTGAACTCTCATAGCATTCTGTACCTTTATTGTGAAATGATCATACTTCACCTTGAGTAATCATTATTCCTACTTGACTGAGAATCTTTTGAAAGGAATGGCCGTGACTTTTTCACCTTTATCATTTCCTCCTTCTTACATGTATTGTTGATGTAAGAAGTACTCAATACTTGAATCCAGTGAGGTGACAAGACAAATACAAGGTGAGTTAAATGATAAAAACAATCTCAGTAAATAATAAATACAAAAATACAAGTAATGATACAAAGTAGTTATTGATTTTGATTTTCAGATGACTGATCTAGAAAATGAGGACTAATTATTGATTTTTAATTAAATTTTATTTTCTTTAATTACAGGTAAGAAAAACATTTTTGATAATTTTTTCTGATATTTTGTGGTTCTGATTCTCTCTCTTCCTCTCCACTTTCCCTGAGGCAGTATATATCAGTGTTTTCATGCAGTACAAAATTCCCATATTCTGCATATTGTGACTGAAGACATATGAGACATACAATAAAAAAATTAATGAAAGAAATAAAGAGAAGGATGACATGCATTGATCTTCAATCATACTCCAAAAGTTTCTTACTTGGCTGTAGGTAACATTTTTATTTTTTATCAAAGGCCCTTGGAGTTATATTAGAACCTTGTTTTTCTGATAATAGTTTAGTCCTTCACAAATGATGATCATACAATATTTTTTGTTACTATATAGTGTTCTGCTCAAATCATGTTTCATCAGTTCATATGTCTTTCCAGATTTTTTGAACATGTCTTGTTATTATTTCTTATCATTTAAAACAATATGCCAATAGCTTATTCAGCTATCCCCCACGTGATGGATGTCAGTCAGTTTTCAATTCTCTGTCACTATAAAAATAGATGCTAAAATAATTTTGTACATGTAGGTCCTGTCCCCCCTGTCTATAATCTTTTTGGGATACAGTCCCAATAGTGGTATTTCTGGATCAAAGAGTATGCATAGTCTTATGGTCCATTAGGTGTGGTTTCATATTGATCTCCAGAATGGTTGTATCAGTTCACAGTTTCACCAACAGTGTATTTAGTGCCCCAATTTTCCCACATCCTCTCCAACATTTATCATTTTCCTTTCTGGTCATATTAGCCAATATGATAGGGTGAGGTGTATCTCAAAGTTGCTTTAATTTGTATTTATTTAATCCATAGTGATTTGGAGCGTTTCTTTATTTTACTAAGTATAGTTTTAATATCTTCCTCTGAAATATAAGGCCTACATGTTATTAAAATCATAGATTTAGGTTTGAGCTAGATGAGATGCTATAAAATAAGTCAACCCCTACTCCCATACCTTCCATATTTTATGAGGAAACTGAGGCACAACAAAGTGATTTATCTATGGTCTGATTTATCTAAGATCCCACTACCGACAGGTAGTAAGTAAAAGAGGCAAGACTTGAAACTAGGAGTTCTGATTCCTAGCTCTTTTCTACTATATAATATTGTGGGAAGGTTTTGTGAAGAAAATATACTTGAGTTGAACTTGAAGAATAGATAAGCTTTGTTTAAGAAGAGGAGATGGATACTAAAAACAGAATTTGAAGCATCGTGGCACAAAATTACATAGAGTTAAGAAAGCATGGGAAAGTTTAATCAATCAAGCAAACATATTCAAGCATTTATTAAATACCCAGCATGTGCTAGACACTGAGAGTGTGCCACAAAGCAAAAGTGAAACAATCCTGATTTCAAGAAACTTATGTTCTTTTAGCTTTATAGTCTTCAAAATATAAAATTTTAGCTTATGTTCTTTTACTTCATTCTGTGAAGTAGGCTGGGCAGGTATTATTAAGCTGATTTTGACATGAGGAAACTGGAATTCAGAAAAAGTTAAATGAGTTGCCCTAAATCATTCAACTAGTTAAGTATCAGAGCTGGAACTCAGCTGTTTTGATTTTGTCTAATACTTCTTTTACTCTATATTGTACTTCCCTCTCAAGCCTCTCTTTTGCCCGCTGTTGGACTAGAGCTCTTTGTCTTGTCCAGAGTAAGTAGGGTTCTCATGGGCCTGATCCCTTGTGAAGTGTCCATTATCGTGCTTTGCAAATAACAGGTGTCACCCCTAGTCCAAAGTTCATTGGTACCAGACCCTCCTTATTGGTGGAGATGAAGGTCCTGCCCTGAGTGAGCAGTACGTGGAAATGAAGGGAGCAGGAGAGCTCCAGCAGGTTCTTTAACCTTCAAGATGCTTCAAATGCTTCTGGTTTCCAATTTCAAAGAGAAAGATAGAAAAGACTAATTCCATTTCAGGCTGTTGAAGAAAAAGACTTTGGGAAGGAAGCTGAGGACCTTCCATTCTCCATCATGTTCCCATCCCTACCTTGCTTTCAATAAAGACTTTAGGGAATTTCTCTTTAAGTAGGTGAGATCTAGGACTTTCTCTCTTTTGATTTATTTATCTCACTTCCAATGGGTGAACTCCTTCTTTCTGTATTGTTTAGTATATATTCTCTTGTTTATAATTTCTCTGACTTCTGATTTGCTGTGATTTAGATAAATGACTTTCTTTGCTTTTCATTATATGTATTCATTATGGAACTGGTATTTGGTGGGAAAGTAGTTGAGTCTTGGATATTGAACTTCCCCTTTGCCCCAATAATGAGAAACAGCAATCACATGTTAAATTGTACTTAGTCATATCCCCTAGATTAATAATATTTAATTGTTGAAATAGATATAACTCTAGTCCTTTACTCCCTATCTTTGAGGAGAGCAGAGTGGTCTCTATCCCCAATGTCTTTCTTCCCCTCCTGGCAGCAATAAAAGTCTCCCTTTAAAAAAAGTGAAGGAATAAGAGGTTAGAAATGTTTTTTCTGTCTCTCTTTGAGGTACTCATGTTACAGGGAGGGGATAGCCCCTCTCAATACAAATGAGTCCCTACAGCTTGTTTGTCTTCCCTACATTTGGTGCCCATTCATATCACAGACATTTAATAAATATTTATGAATTGTATCTCCTTTGTATGATGGTTTAAAAAAGTGAAAGATGACTGAGAGATTTTAAATATGGATTATTGAAAAAAAATTTTAAAAAAGGAAGTCAGAAATAGGAAGTGTTTTGGAGAGGAATGTGAAGAGGATAATTTTATATATGATTAGTTTGAAGTGACAGTGGGACATAAAAATAAATGTCTGGCGGGCAGTTCAAAATATAGGAATAAAAGTTGGTGAATGAGTTGTGGTTGGATATGAAGATGTGAGAGACATACATATTGTATTGACTGCTGATGCTGTCAAAATGAATGAAAATGATAATGGTTGAATGTGAAGAAAAGCTAAAGAATAGATCTAAGCATAGAAGCTTAGGGAATTCCCACATGTAGGAGGTGATAAAAGAAGAAAAAAATCAAAGGAACTAAGAAGTAGGGAGAAAATCAGTATATTGCAAAATAATGAAATTAAGAAAGAAGGGACACTGAAAACTGAAGGCAATTCCAAGAAAGAGTAGAAAGACTAAATAGTTTTGAAGTAAGATGGTCTGGATTCTAATCCTAGTTCTGCTACTTAATACCCATATGATCTTGGGTAATTCACTTATCCTATCTGAGCCTCAGTTTCCTTATCTCTGAGACATGAGTTTCAACTAGATTATCTTTAACTTCTTCTCCAGCTCTAAATCCAAAGAAATTCCTGGAAGAATTAGTACTAAGAATGATCTTTTTGATTTAGTGATTAATAAGTCATTGGTGACCTTCTAAAGAGTAGTTTCAGGGGAGTGATGAAGTTGGAAGTAAAATTACGAAAGTAGAAAGAAAAATTGAGGTAGTAATGATTGTGAGTATAGATCACTCATCTGAGAAGTTTAGCAATGAAAAGCAGAAGATTAATAGCATAGTAGTTAAATGGAGCAGTGTGGGAGGTTTTTCAAGATAAGAAAGGAAACTTGTTTGAAGACAGAGGGGAAGGAGCCAGCAAATGGGAAGATATTAAGATGCTAAAAGAAAAGGGGAGCAATTTATTTTTAGATACAGGATAGCTTTTATTCCACTGCACAGAAAATGAAGACACAAAAAACTGACAATACTCTATAAAATTATAGAAAACACTTAAAAACTCATGACAATTCCATAAATAATCCACACAATTCTCCTACTTTGATAGGTACCAAGTTCTAACAGGGTTATACATAGTGCCCTCTAGAAGAGAAGTCCTCCTGTGTAGTCGGGACTTTACCTTTCCCTCCATTCCCCCAAAAGAAAAGAAACTTTAGGCTACTAGACAGACAAGTCCTTTAATACCTATATTGTCTGTGTAAATTAGAGGGAAAACGAAGACCAAATATCCTGATTTTATTTCTTCGTTAAGCCACCTGTGAGTAGGGTGGGGCATGTGTTATACTCTTCTCCTTCTATTAGACATGATGAATCCATAATTCCAGTGAGGAGCTAATTGAGAGAAGAGATTTCCAAAAGTATTAGAAAGGTATGGGCTAAAGTGTCTAGCAGAAGGGTTAGCCTTTGCAGAAAGATGCACACCTATTTCCCTAAATTCGAACTTAAAGAAAATGACTAGTTTAAAGCTGTAAAGTCTTTAGAATCTCTTTCATCTAACCTTTTTATTTTATAGATTAAGAAATGGAGACCTAGGGCATCTAGGTGGCTGAGTCAAGGGCCAAACCCAAAGACAGGAGGTCTTGGGTCCAAATGTGGCCTCAGACACTTCCTAACTGTGTGACCCTAGCCAAGTCACTTAACTCTTATTGCCTAATCTTAGCCCTTAGCTCTCTTCTGCCTTGGAACCAATATTCATTTTAAGATGGGAGTTAAGTAAGAGAACCAGAACTTGGATGATATATTCATCAGTCTTTCCATTGTATCACTGTTTAAATGAGTATGAAGATATATATATATATATGTATATATATATATTTTTTTTTGCAGAAGAGGAGAGTTGTTGGGGGAATACATGTTTAATGACATCCATCTTCTCAAAAGAATAGAATGCAAAATCATTAGTTTAGGGAAGAGAGGAGGGAGAAGCTGAGAAATTGAGAGTAGAAAAAATTGGAAAGGGCATTGTGGGCATAAAGGTATCCAAAAGATATAAATAAGATCAATAATTGTTAGAGTTCCACAGATGTTTGTGACATTAGATTTTGTTTGAGCAGTCAAGTTCTATGAAGAATTAAAACAAAACCCTGTCTATCAAGTAAAGGAAGAAGAAAGCTATATTAAGTATTTTATATAGGGCAAATTCCTGTGATTATTCAGGATTTTTGAGGGTCTTCCAGGCCCTATTAACTAACTCATAATTTTTTCTGGATTAAATGGAATCTAAAGGATTTCTCCCTAGCTAGTGGGGATATTACATACTGCCAAAGGAGGGAAGTTCAATAGATGATGTATTAGATTTGAAGTCAAGAAAACCTTAGTGCAAATTCCACATATGAAACAAGCTAGTTGAGCAAGTAATTTTGTATTCTCTAGTCTCAGTTTCCTTATTTTTATAATGAGGATGATAAAAACTGTAGTACTCACATCACATAACACAGGGGCAGCTGGGTAGCTCAGTGGATTGAGAGCCAGGCCTAGAGACGGGAGGTCCTAGGTTCAAATCTGGCCTCAGACACTTCCCAGCTGTGTGACCCTGGGCAAGTCACTTGACCCCCATTGCCTACCCTTGCCACTCTTCCACCTATAAGTCAATACACAGAAGTTAAGGGTTTAAAATAAAAAAAAAAAAAGGGGGCAGCTGGGTAGCTCAGTGGAATGAGAGTCAGGCCTAGAGACGGGAGGTCCTAGGTTCAAATCTGGCCTCAGCCACTTCTCAGCTGTGTGACCCTGGGCAAGTCACTTGACCCCCATTGCCTACCCTTACCACTGAGAACATTTATATAAAGTGATATTTGAAAATAAAAAAAGCTATTTAAATGCCTGTTGTTCAAACAGTTGCTATTGTAATTGTTACTTGTTGATATTTTCTTCTGGCTATTATCATTTTGCTCTCATCTTTTAAATAGAGCTCAGAGAGAAATAGACCCAGAAACCATATATGGTGTTATGATTAAACTATACTGATATGTGTATGCATACCAATATTATTCTTTAAAATATAATGTTCTATGGATAATTGCCAAGAATGATAAAAATGCTACTTTTCATTACTGAAAAAAGTATTGGCATTTGAACTCTTCTGAAGGCCCATGGAGAGCATCTTCAAAACAATTCTCATAGTAGACAGGATGTTGGAGATAATATGTACATCATCCTGTTCCCCCATGATTGTGCTTTCTCCTGTGAGATCTCTATAGTCTGAAAATTCATTATTCCATATATGTTGGTGTTTTATATGTATTTGGTATGGGAATAGCTATTAAAATATTGTCCATAAATTTTATCAATCAATGTTATCCTAAACTGGTTGATTGTCATCCTTCATACTTGAAGAGAATCAAAATGATATTACCTATGATATCTTTTGACTCAAGCATAAATTAGAGTTAAGTAAATCTGAGTTGAACAGAGTCATCCATCTCATTCTCCCTTCCACAGTCATCAAAGTCCAGTGGCAAGACAAAAGCAAAGACAACTAGTAACCCCAGGTAGTTTGTAGGTAGTAGTTCTGTCTGTGATAATGGTTTGGTTCAGGTACAATTTATTGGTTGAATTCTCAAGTACGTTTTGAGCTTTGTGTTTTTAATATGGTTATTTGTCACTTGTTAGATTATGGAAGGTAGTAAACTTACTGACTGACCCAGCCTGTCATTCCTTTAATTTGCATTATTTTTGCCATTTCATCTTCTTTATTCTTCTTATATCAATATAGATGAATGATTGAGATTTGAAGGAGCTGTTGCTGCTGTTGCCATTGTTTTTGTTGGTATTATTATTATTTGTAGTGGTAAGAGAAGTAGTTATAAGAGTAGTAGTATCTTTAGGGTTATTATTAGCATAATATCATTATTCAGGATATTATTATTATTATTATTATTATCATACTCTTCAGATATTTACAATGGCAGTCAATGACTAAAGTGTGCTGGATTTAATTGATTATCCTTGAGATTTATCTTTAGTTCAGCTTCTTTCTGTGTTGCTTGTATTTTGGCGGAATATGTGACTCCTTTAGAGTTTCCATAGACTTTTTTTTTAATTGGCAGAAAGAACTCTATACTGCACTCTTATATTACCATAGTGATTTTTACTTGACTTTCAGCTGAGACTTGCAGTTTCTTTGTGTGAATACACTGAAAAGAGAACTGAACTTTACACAGGCACATTTTAGTTTTTTGTCCTCTGGATTCTTTTTATGTGATCTGCCATGTCAAGAAGAGAATCCATACTGATGGCCTTCTAGCTAGATTCATTTTTAGTTCAACATTTAAAGGATCCTGACTATCAATATGGCTATTCCCTCCATTGAAGCAGATTGCCACCTCTGTGTTGCTTAATAAATTTTTTTTGAGGAGTTGCTGTGCCAGAACAAGATTCATTATCTAATGGCTAGCCTCTTGGGAGGGACTGATCATCTCTCATATTATTATCTCTCATTACTAAGGCTATGATGACTGATGTACATTCCATTACCAGACTTGGACTTGAAGCAATTTCAGTTTAATTGGACCTACTTTATGCCTGTATTCTGCTAGTATGGTTCAAAGTATGTGGAATCTCCATACTAGTGGGGAAGATGGAATTCTAGAAAAATAAAATTTCCCATAAGAAGAGTTCACAAAATATCTTTAAGAGTAGCCCTCCTGCTTTCATCACTTATTTCTAGTATTTGACATGAGAAAGTTTATAAATTTCCCTTAGTATATCATTTTCTCCCTATAATTTAATCCCAGTTCTTCAGGTACAGTCTTTTACATAGTCTTTTATATATTTAAGGTATTGCCCCTCTGAGTCACCTAACTGCCTAGCTAACATATATAGGAGAGTTTTTTAAAATAATAAAGTATGATTAATTATATTGTCCTCACTAAGAAAAATAGTATTAGCAAATAGAGAAAGTATAGCATTAACAAAGAAAATATAATACTTTAAAATTATTTCAACTTTATCTTCTATTTAATCTGTTATTGTATGTTCCATAATATAGCATATTTATATAGTAGTGTATGCATAACATTAATAAGTAAATGAAATGTTTTAAGAACACAGTGTTAAAATAGTTCAGAGAACACTGGCCTAAGTCATTGCAGGTTTTAAGTGGTTTACTCATGTTCACTGTTGTTAGGGGCCAGCCTGCTATAAACCAAGCTCCCTCATCAGCTCCTTATAATGAGCTGAGATCTGTCTGCTGGCAGATTATATTCACTTCTGGATCTTTATGAAGTAATAAAATAATTAAAAAGTGTTTCTAAATCCAAATGTACAATTTCCAAGGTTTTAAAGATAGTCATTGAGATGTATAGTCTAGATGACTTAGTGGAGAGAACTGAAGTCTGGAAGATATGACTTGGAATCCAGTCTCAAACACTTGCTATATAAACCCAGGTAGGTCTCCTAATCTTTCTCACCCTCAGGTTCCACACCTATAAAACAGGTTAAACAATAGTACCTACCCCTCTAGGGTTGTAATGGGTCCAAATGAGATTTTATATACATATACATGTATATAAACATATATAAAATCTTTAAGGCATCATGTAAATATTGGTTATTATTTTTTAAAATTATTTTTCTACTGCTTGGGTTCATTTCATTTGGGGGTAAGAGGAAAGAAGACACTCAGAGCAAGAGCAGGACATCAATGAGCCACTCTTGCACTTAATGCTTCATCTTGCGGTTAGAGAGAAGATCCTGGATGCTTCTGAATGAATTTTTTTTTCCTCCCCCATGAAGACAGCTTTGTGAATCTCACACAAAGTCATCCCCATAGAATCTTGGGGCTGGGGAACCATGGAGGGCTCTGAAAATGGCTGGGAAAAAAAATCTTAGGGAGGTGTCTGCCATGACGTAGTCACCAGTTCATTGTCCTTCCTGCAAATTGAACCCTTTTCTACAAGTTAGTAAGCTGGTACACACTCTCAGGGGGCAAGCCTTATAAAGCCTAAAGATTCTACAGTTTTCTCTCCCCACTGCCCCCCTTTCTCAAGTACTGATGATTGTGAATAGGGGTGAATTATGTCCTTTGAGCAAGCCCTAATTGATCACTCTGACAGAGCTGGGAGTGGAAACCTGCTTCTGTAGAGAGTTGAGCTTGTCTGGTATACAGGTGCAGCTACTATTTCAGCTCTCTTAATGTAGGGCTTTTGCAGATGTCAATGGAATCACCATATCAATGACTAATCACAGATCATTAAGCCAAACTTCCAAAGTCTTGGCCCACCTTAATATGACATAATCCAGGACAATTGGGTAACTTAGTTCAGAAGTTCTCATTATATAGATTATATTGTACCAATAAATTAAGATTCACTAGCCTGTATAAATCCTTCATAATTACTTTGCTTTATTATGCATTTTTCATTTTTATCTTTAACAATTTTTTTGTGCCAATGAATAGAGCCCACCAAAGTATGAAGCCTTCCAAGAGAGAAAACCTATGCTGGGGCCTCACTTTTCTAAGTCTAAAATTGGCATGATGTGTCCTCCTTCTGTATGAGGTATGTGTGAGATACTACATGGTGCTTGGAGACACCCCACACCCATGTGACACAGGAATAGAGAAGAGATGATCAGTATTGTACTTCAAATAGTCCTTCATATCAGAAAAGAGCTATTCTATCACATGTTGCTGTCTTCCTTTCTTCTTCAGTAGGGCTACATATGGGGTTTGCCTGTCCAGGGGGCAATCGATCACATTAAAAAAGAGGTGGACAGAAGACATTATATCCACCCACTTCTAACTGTTCCTCAGGAAAGGCAAGAAGTCAGCTGTAAATGTATATTAAGTAATGATTGCCATGGAGCTAAAAGTCTTGATTTAAAGCATATAAATAGAGTATGAAAATGATTCAATTCCATTTTTACATTCTTATCAGAGGGATCTAAATGTAGACATCTAAATGTGGAAGAATCACAAGCATTTATTTTGAACTTATTTATTATGTTATACTTAATAATCAGTCCTTCATTCTGCTCTAGTGGATTTTTAATAGGACCCAAAGGCGGCATTAAAGTGACTCAAATTCTGTATCTTTATTGCGACATCTGTTTGCTTTTTAATATGCAAGCTGGTCTGGAAGGCATCCTCCTTCTGTGGTAGTGAATTTCACAATAGGTGAAATGCATTGTGGTCTTTTCTGGCCACACTCAGGGAGGGGGCTAGCTAGAACCTGGCTTTGTTATGACAAATCCAAGTCCAACATTGCAATAGTTTATTATCACATTTTAGCATTTGTTATTCCTGAAGCAAACAAACAAACAAAAAAACCCTCTTAAAAAAAAGCTTTTCTGAGTGAGGCAGCTTCAGTGAAATGTGACAAAAGTACTGATCACAGTCTCTGCATAGTGTTGGGGATGATGAAGGAAGGAAACACTAGCTTTTTTTCCATTTGGGGCTTAAAAATGTGACAGGGAAAACACTAACAGGTGGTAGCCTGCATACTGGAAGACTGGAGCAGATTGTGTCCTGCTGCTGTTCTCCCTCTCGGCCTAGATGTTTATTTGATGGAGTTGTCCTTCCTTTACTGCTCCTATGCTGAGCTGTGAACCTTCCACCATCATAATCTTCTTTTTTTCCCCTCTCACTGTTTTATTTATTTTTTGTTACCATTTATTTGGTTTTCATTTGTTTATTTTTTCTTAAACTCTTATCTTCTGTCTTAGGACTGATGTTAAGTGTTGGTTCTAAGTCAGAAGAGCAGTAAGGGCTAGATAATGGGGGTTAAATGACTTACCCAGGGTCACACAGCTAGAGAATGTCTGAGGTCACATTTGAGCCCAGGATCTTTCATCTCTAGGCCTGGCTATCAGTCCACTGAGCCCTCTGCCTGTTCCTATATTAAGAACTTAATAAATGCTTATTGACTGAGTGACTTGGTATATATTATCTTTTTATTCCCACAACTATTCTGTGAAGTAGGTGCTATTTTTGTGCACATTTCAGAGGAAGAAAAATGAGACTCATATAGGTAAAGTGATTTGCCCAGGGTAATATGAGGTAACTAATATGCACCTAAGATAGGATTCAAACACAAATCCAGTTGTCTACCTCCAGAGGTTGTGAGCCAGATACTGAATTTGAGAAAAGAACTAGACTCTTCTAATGTCCAGAATATGGGATAACCCAATAAAGACAGAGGGAACCTCAAAGGAACAGAGGTTGTCTAATAAGGGAATGGTTGTAATTTACTTTGTGCTATGTGTATTTTTCAGAAAGCTTGTAGCGATTATAATTTTTTTCTTTTATTTTTTTAAACCCTTACATTCTGTCTTAGAATCAGTACTATATTGATTCCAAGACAGAAGAGCCTTGAGTCACTCAGCTGGGAAGTGTCTGAGGCCAGATTTGAACCTAGGACCTCAAGTCTCTAGGCCTGGCTCTCAATCCACTGAGCCATTTAGCTGTTTCTGGAATTAGATTTTTAAAAATATTTATAATTTAAAATACTAAAGTATTTTGTTATTAAAAGAAACCTTCTAAAGCTTCTCTTGTATAACAACCACAAAAAATTGGTAAAAAGCACGAACATCCCTAAATTCTCTAGTGCGAATACTGATTTGCCCACATGCTTGTTGCCTAAAATTAGGCATGTATGCATCTTGTTACCATATTGTGCTCTACAGTTTATAAAGTATTTTCTTCCTGTGAGAAATTCAATGCAAGTATAATTATCCCCATTTTTCAGACGGAGAAACTGCTTATGTTCTTTCCTCCCTTTAAACATTTCTTCAGAAATACTCAGAATATTAGTACCAGGGATTCTTTAGTGAACATTTGTTCCAACTTTCCACATTTTACAGATGAGGAAACTAAGGCCCAGAGAAGAAGTGATAAGGCTTGTTAATGGTCACACAATTATTTAGGGTTATTTAGTAACAGAACTAGTACTAGAATCCTTTTGGTGGGGTTCCCAGGATAGAGTTCTTTCCATAGATGTTTCTCATAATTAAGTTTATTTGGTTAACAGAATTGGCAAGGGTTGGAATTCACAAAAGTAAAATATTCAAACAATATTACAATATTAAGCAGAAAATATCCAAATATCTTTCAAAATTACTTCTATTTCTTGAGTATATATATATGTGTGTTTGTATGTATGTATATACCCAGGCTTTAATTTAAATATATATATATATAATATAATATATAAATATTAAATATATGTTTAAATTAAAGCCTAGGTCTCCCTATTTTGCCCAGGCTAGAAGTGCAAGGGCTCTTCACAGCCCCTTCCAATGATCACTTGATCATCTGACCTGAGCTAGTTCTCATCTCCTTTCAGTAATCTAGTATACCCCTATCCCAACTCTTGGGGATCAGGATATTAGTTCTGAACTTGATACAGATATACAATTGACTTAGCTCCCTGAAAATCAGACCCCAGAACCCGAGCCATCTCCCAAAAAATAGGGATTACAGGTACCTGTCACTATGCCCTGCCTTATTGTGCTTTGAAATATGTTTAAATAAAAATAGATCTCTAATTTCACTGATATGATTATTCCCTCCAACAATGTAGTTCACTACCTCTCTTTGCCTGCCTGTTCTATGTAATTCTTGGTTATTAATTTGCCACCCAAAGTTCATTCAATGCACTTAGAACCTTTATTGATCCCTCTTAATCCCATAAGATGGAGCATTAGGATTCTCCATTGTCCATTAGAGCCATAGCCTGACTTTTTGGTCACATATTTCTTTGATCAAGCTTTCAGCCATCTCCCATTAGTATTCCATGTTCTCTACATTCCAGAATAAAGATTCAGATGGGAGGTATAATTCATAAAGTATTGTCCTTGGAGTCAATCTTATCTAATTTCAACACTTACTAGCTATGTGACTCAGGACAAGCCACTTAACCTCAGCCTACCTCAATTTCAAAATTTGTAAAATAGGGATAATGGTAGCACTCACCTCTCAGTGTCTCAGTGAAATATTATTATTATTATTATTATTATTATTATTATTATTATTGCCATTACCATCATCAGTAGTAGTACTTTTGCACAGTACTTGGGACATAGTAGGTGAGTAATTAATTGCCAGTTTCCCACTTTTCTTCCCTTTGAGAAAACCACCCAAGATCTCTCCTGAGTCCAAGTGATGTACTGTTTACCTCATTACATTGCTTCCCTGGCAGTGCTCTAATGCTCAATATGCATATAGCTGGGAAGTTAAGGCATAAGGAGGTAAAACTTGGCTAAATTTGCTAAGTAATCATTAATTAGTGATTAAATTTATTCCATGTCTATAACGTATTCAATAGACGAGGCTTATGTATGTGTGTGGGTTAGGGTAGTGGTGAGGGAGGGGTTGGTTAAAAGCTAGATTGGAGATACAGTTACCCTCATGGCCCAAAGTATCCTAAAGGAACAACTCTTCTCTTCTCATTTCCCAAACTTGGTGTGGTTTGAACCAGGATTTCAATTATTTTCCTTATTTTCTTTCACTCGAGTTTTCTTTTGTCGGTAAAGCCTAACCATTTGAGTTTTGTCTCCCAGAAGTGCCTTATCTAAAATCCAAGAAAATGGAAAATTTAATTAAGCAAAGCATAAATGATAGCTTTCCTAACTATCTTTTATGCTACCAGGTTAATTATAAAACATTTTTTTAAAAAATCAGGCAACATTCAAATTGAACATCTTTGGAGTAAGCCGTTGAGTGTCCAATTCAATGAATTACATGTCTGCTTAATTAAAATACAGTCATGGCATTAGAATACAAACAAAGAGAATTGGACCCTCTTCCCACCCCAAACCCATCCAATTTTCCTATTTTTTATAAACCCAGGAAATTTTGCCTTTTGTTTATAGACCCCATTCTCAGACTGTCACTATTCCTAGATTCTAGAAAGCTCCCCTGGATTCAGAGCTATTGAGAAATCATTCCCTTTCCTGCCTGATTTAGAAAACACACGCATGCTATCCTGCTATATAACACTCCATATGCTGCAGCCTGGCTGGCCTTGGAACTGGAAAAACCAGCAGGAGGGTAATTTTATAATCCTAGAAGATCTTCTTTAATTTAGTAGCTTTCTTCAAATTCAACACAAATCCCCACAGCTTTATCATATGTAAAACAACAACTTGCTGATTAGGGAGGCCACATTCCTTTTTGTGTATGTGTGTTAGCGCACAGACATATGCGTGTATATTTTTGTGCTTTTTAATCAGTTGAAAAAGCTTTGAAGAGATTACATCACTGTACAAATATAAGTTGCTGTTATTTTTTCTGTTATATGATGAGATTTCCCTTCTCCTGGATTCATGTGTTTTCCCCTATCTTTTTCTAAGATGCTCAGACCTTGAAACTGTCCCTTCTATTTAAAGCATTCCCATTCATAAGGGTGGGTATACCTGAAACATTTTTTTCTCCTTCTACCAAAAATCACCACTAGGAGATTAAAAAAATACTTCATGCCCCAGAAATTTAAGAATGTCAAGTTATCAAAATACATTGGAGAACACAAAACAAATAAAACAAATAAAAAAAAATTCAAGCACCAAAATGTACTTGGCTGGATTGTGACAGTGCACTATGTTTAAAAAATAGATAATATTTTTCATGATTCTATTGCTTTCTACATTTTACAGGTATCTTTAAAGTGGAATGTATTTAAAGAATCATTTTGGAATCATTACACTTGAACTTGAGTGGCAGAAGGAACTTCTGAATTACCTGTATTAAGTCCGTCAAATATTGGGAAACTTACCTAGTCTCATGACCGTCCCACAAATAGGAGAATGATGAACTTATCCATGTATTGTTGGACATATTTTGCGGCTGTTCCATTCAGAATTATTCCTGACTTTTCTGTATATTGTTGGATAAGTTGGACCCTTCTAGACTAGTATTTCTTAAGCTATATTTCTGCGTTTTCGAATATAAGGAAAATATTACAAAACCCACCCCTATATCAACATTTTGAGACATTTAATTGAATAGGCACAGAGGAAGGATATTGTAGGACACATGACAATTTGAGATGGGGACACAATAGGAAATGCTTGCCCATGGCAAGGAAACCAGGTCCCTGGGAAATTGGCCCCAGAGGAAGAAGGGAATTTACTTAGGAAATAATTGCTAGCTTTGGGAAGAAGAAATACAGCATTTGATAGCTTCTTACCTTAACCGTTTTATCTTGGTTTCTAGGTGTTAAGCAAAATTGATTCCATGTTTCTGAAAGGGTGAAAATCTGGGACAAGGCCCTAGTTGCCTATCCTAGTTATGGCTCTGGTTATTTCTAAAACACCTCTTGTGATGTTTTGATTTGAGTCTTGTGTCATCAGGTTTCAACATTGACAAGGTGAGAATCATCTGTTGTTTTTTTGTTTATTTGTTTGTTTGGTTTTTAGTGGCATTAATGCTTAATGAAATAATTTATTAGTGCGACTGCAAAATTTCCTTGCCTTTTAGTGCTTATAACATCAATGAGCCATTGTAATGGCTTCCTAATAGGCTCCTGTTTTAAGTTACTATATCAGAAACCTTGAGTTAGCAAGGCTGAAAGACATATCCTTGACCATTTCACTGTATTACCATTTGCAGCCCCAATCTATTAAATAGGCTGTTTTCTAAACATTCATTTCCTTGTTACTGCATGGTCTGGATACTAGGCTCTAATGACCCCCATTCTTTCTAAGTGAGGTCTTATTGGGGTCAGCCTTTCTGCAATTGTAATTTCTCTTCCTTCTTTGAGATTCGTAAAATGTGGTTTTGGAAATACATTGTGTGTATCTAGAGAGAAGAAGAGGATAACTCAATGCACAGATCGATGTTTTAAAAGTCAGATGTCAAAATTGAGTTTGCAAGGAAAGGAATTCTGAGTCAGACAAACTCAAGAGTGGAACTGAGGATGGGGGCTAGGGGTAGATTAAGGGAAGAAATACAGAAGATTCCTCTTCAGCCAGGAAAGCAGATGACTAAACTTGCTGGCAGTGTCTTCCTCATTTGTGGGCCATGCTAACCATAGCAACCATATTATTATTATCTTTTTCTCTCGAACCCACCATACTTCCAAACTTCCCTGTTACCATCAAGGCAACTGCCAGCCTTCTAGTCTCCAGATACTCAAACCTGCAGTTACACTTGACTCCTCACAGCATGTGAATTGCTAAGTTTTTTCAGTTTTACCCTCATGACATCTGTCACTTTCTTCCAAAATTTCCATGATTATTTTTTTTTCAGGCATTTTTTTTTCATTCCATTTCACTCAATTTTTCATTCCATTTATTTTCAGGCATTCTGTAACTCTTATCTGGACTATTGCCATAGCTACCTAATTGGTCTTCTTTCTTGAAATTTCTACCTTTTCCAGTCCATTTTCTATACAGCTGCCCAGTGCAGGTCTGACCATTATCTCCCCTTTGTGTAATCAACTCCAAAGTCTTCTTATTACCTCATGAGATCGAATACTCTTTTGAGCATTAGAATCCTGGTTCTCATCTATCTTTTTAGGTTTATTGTATCTTACTACCCTTTACAAACTATACAGCATAGTCAAACTATTTGTTGTTTTTCACCCATGATATTCTATGTTCCATAACTTTGAATCCAAGCCCTCATACCTCCCTTCTGTTTCCCAGAATCCCTAGTTTCCTTCAAAACTAAGTACATATAAATTCCACCTTCTAACTGAGATATTCCTTGGTATTCTAGATACTAATTTCTCTACCTCCCCAGCAAAATTATACTATATTATGTATACATAATATATGTTTTATATATTTTTATTTTATTTATTTATGTTTAATATTCATAATATATCATGCATAATATTTTACATTTTGTATATAATAAATATAATATATTCAATAATTATAATAATAACATTATATATACATATATATTTTGCA
>NC_058131.1:147071489-147100967 GCF_016433145.1 Gracilinanus agilis
AAAATACATATGTGTGTATATTTAAAGTGATTTGCACAGTGTACATCATAAATACTAAATAATGTTATTATCATTAATATTGTTAGTGATAGTAGTAGTAAGAGAACCATACTGGTTTTGTAGGCAGACCAGGGTTCAAGTTAGATTCCCATCATTTACCAGCTGGCACATTGACTTAGGACATTAGAATGAAGGACCACTGGAGAAATAGAGTGATAGGGTGAAAAACAAGCACCGCACTGCCCTTGGAGGTGGGAGACCTGGGTCCAAGGCCAGGTTCTGACTCTTATAAACTATGTGGTTTGAGGAAAATTCTATGATTCTTTCCCAGTGTGTGTTTTATTCTCTATATTAGGCTTGTAAAAGGGAATTCTTGGTTCTCTTTGAGTTCACATTTGTGAAAAGGGAATCCTTTGTTCGCTTTGCTTAGTTAACACTTTGGTTGGCAAAACTAGGTGGAGGAGCTCACAAACCACTTAGTGAGTTCACACCTTACTTGATGCTAGGTGAGAACAAGCCAGAAACTTAAGAGTTCACACACTCAGAAAGGTGTGGTTCCAAAGGTGAGAACGCAGACAATTTGGAAACTGTGATTGGCCCCCATGAAAAGATGCAGGGACAGGAAATCACCATAAAAGCCATGAAAATCCCTAAGCAGTGGAGGCTGGTGAAGGAATCTGGTGAAGGAGGCTAATAGAGAGTGAACTCCAAGAAGAGAGTCACTCCAAGAAGGAAGTTGGCTTAAGGAAGAACTTTGGCTCAAAGAAGAAAGTAGGCCTCAGGAGTCACCTTCAGCTCCAGTCATTGTCTTGAGTGAGTGAATAGCTGGCTTTCCCTTCCTGTCTTCTGGAGATAGTTTAATTCTGATTGAAGGTTAACAAGTCCTGGCTGAGCCAAGCACTGGAACAAAAATATTTAGTTAGATAGGTTAATGTCTTTTTATATCCTTTTTTATTTCTCTACTTTCACCTCTTTTATAAATAAAAGATTTATAATTTTCATATATGTAGCCAAACCATTAATTTTAACACTTACAGGCTGCTCGATGGTGTGCTGGACTTGGAGTCAGGAGGTCATACGTCCTAAGACTGCTTCAGATACTCACTAGCTTGGGACCCTTGTGTCCCTTCACCTTGCTCAGACTCAGACTGGTCATCTGTAAAATGGGATTATAATAGTATCTTCATCCCAAACCTTTGTGAAGATACAGTGAGAGGATGACACATATGAAATGCTTTTCAAACCTGAAAGCACTATGTTGTACCTGCCTCTTTGTGACCCCATTTAGGTTTTCTTGGCAAAGATACAAGAAGGCTTCACTATTTCCTTTTCCAGAATATTTTACAGATGAGGAAACTGAGACAGAGTTAAGCAACTTGTCCTGGGTCATAAAAGTTAGTCAGTGTCTCAGGAACTCAGGAAAATAAGTCTTCCTGATTCTAGGACAGACACTCTTTTGCCACCTCATTGGCCAAAACTCTATAAATGCTGGCAATTATTTATTATAAAATGGGAATGATAATATCTGCCAAACCTACCACGCAGAGTTGATTGTCGAATTAATCAACACATATTAGATATATGACTGATGTGCATATATGTATTTAATGATATATATTTAAGCAACATTGGACTAAATGATATAATGGGTATTATGGTGCTTTATCAAATATTCATGGTTATAAATCGTAAATGATTGCTTTTATGTCATTGTACTTCATATTGCTTTGATATGATCATACTTCATTGTCAACATGTTAGGTAATGTGACTCCAAATTAGAACCTTAAACTAATGACATTAATTAACAATGATCAATTGTGAATAATTTAACTATAATCAGCTACATGAGGATCTAAGCCAACTCCAAGAGACGCATGATGAAAAACGCTATCTATCCACCGCCATGCAAGGAGCCAACAGAATCAGAATGTAGCTTGCAGCATGCCATTTTTCACCTTATTTCCTTCATGAGTTTTTTCTCATGGAAGTGCTAGGTGTCTTCTTTCACAGTAAATGAACATGGCAATATGTATCGTAGGATAACACACGTATTACCTTCTTTCTAGGGGAGGGCAGAGAGGAAGAAGGGAAGGAGAGAACATGGATCATAAAATGTCAAAAAATGATTATAAAAGTATATCTACACATATAGTATATCTACATATACTTGGAGGAAACATAATTAATAAAAAGAACTTTTACTAGGCTAAGGTTACGACGGCTTTACCCCAGAGCAGCTATCTTACACAGTTCATCTGAGGTTTAAATGAAGTATACAGAAAGTCCTTTAAAAACTTTTAGGTAATATATAAATAAGGAAATGGGATGACCCTGTAAACACAGAAAAACGCCAGGAGTAGGGAACAGATCATCCTAAGAATTACCTTGCAAACAACTTTGAAAGAGCAAAGTATTGGAAAATATAGTGTGCCTTTGGAAAGAACAAGCTTTGTCAGACTAATTGTGGGTACCTGGATGAATGTAGGTGGGAGGGATAATAGGAAAATGGGATTTTTTTCAGATAAGGTTGCTATGATGCAAAATATTGCACTACTGAAAAGTACCAAAGTTATTAGAGCAAGAAAGTTTAGATAATTTTTTTACCTTAAAGAATAAACAAGAGCATAGAGAATGTTAATAAGATGGAATTGGGGAAAGAGCAATGAATTATTCTCTCTATCCTCTTTCTTCACTCCTACTTAGAAGCCACTATAGGTGGCAAAGTTTCACAACAGTATTGTTTGGGATATATCACAAATTCATGTTAATCAGTCCACTGGACCCCTGATATAGCAAGGCAGTCCTTTTATTACTCCCTAACTGATTTCTCATCTTACTTTTTGCAAAATCTATTCCAAACTTCTTTTTTCCTCAAGCAATCTTCTTCCCTCCTTCCTTCTTTCTATCTGAGAACTTTTCCTCTTAATTTTCTGAGAAAACAAGCCATTTCATTCAATCAGTCAATAAACATTTATTAAGTGCCTATACTATGTGTTAGGTACTATGTTAAGTATTGAGGATACAAAGAAAATTAAAAAAAAACAGTCTGTTGTCTCAAAGATCTTAGTCTATTAGAGGAGATAATATGTGAAAATCTATGCACAAATAAGCTATATTCCGAATCAACTGCAAATCATCTACAAAAAAAGAAGGCACTAAAATTAAGAGAGATCAGGAAAGACTTAGGGAAGAAGGTGGGATTTTAATGAATCTTGAAGGAAGCTAGGAGGCAGAGATAAGGAAGAAGAGCATGCTAAACAGGAGAGACAGCCAATAAAAATGTCCATATTTGTGTGGACCCAAATTGGGGGTGCCCTATTTGAAAAACAGAAAGGAGATAAATGTCTGAATTGGTGTGCATGTGTGTTTGTGTGTGTCAGGGTGTATAAGGTGTAAAGGAAATGTAAATGGACTTTGAACTTACAACAGAGGATTTTATATTTGATCCTGGAGTTAATAGAGAAAAACTGGAGTTTGTTGAGGATGTGTGTTTGTGTGTGCAGAGACATGATTAGCATTGTATTTCAAGAAAGGTAAGCTGATATAAGGTTCCTTATCTCTCATTCTCTTTATTTCAAAACCTTTTGACAATATCTGCTATTCCCTCCATTTCCCCCTTTTTCTCTGTCAAAGAAGTAACCTTTCTATTTGCCAAATGTGGCTGCAAGACCAAAGCAGGTTCTTTTCATGTTGATGCCACCTTATTTCTCTTTCATGGAAAGTTTTCATACTGATCACATCCTAAGCTGTTTCCTTCTCATTGCGCATTCACTATTTTCTAAGTCAAATCTTTGTGGGCACATATAACTAGATAATTATCTGAATAATACACAATTAAGTTCAGCAAATGTTTATTTTTCCTTTCTCTTTTTGATTAACTATTAATTTTTCTTCAATCATATGTAGAAACAATTTTTCAAAATTATTTTCTGATACTTTGCAATTCAGAGTCTCTCCCTCTCCTCTTCCCCTCTTCCTCCTCAAGGCAGTAAATAACCTAATATTGGTTATACCAGTTCAGCAAGCATTTATTAAATGGCCAATCTGTCCCAGCATCCGTGCTAGGCATTAGTGAAACAGAGACAAAAATGAAATAATCTTATATCTCAAAACTTTGATATTTGAGGGGTGAGGGTGAGACTATGTGTGGAGACACATTAATAAGAAATAAATCAAAGAAAGAGTGAGGAAAATTTGAAGTGAACAATTAGAGATCAGAAATGGCATCCTGTAGGATATAACAACCTAGCTGAACCCATAAGAGAGCAGGGAATTTCATAAGCTAGAGTCACAAAGTGAGAGAATTCTAGGTAAGCAGTATGGGATGTATAATGGTAAATAGATATGAGATAGAATATTGTGTACTGCAAACAGTAACCAGCCAATTTGTCTAGAATATAGAATACACGAGGGGCAGTGAAATAAAATTAGTCTAAAATATTATTTGGGGCTAAATTATGAAGGGCTTTAAATATCAAAAAGAAGTTTATTTTCAATAGAAGCAGAAGTGTCTTGATTAGTAGAATTATACTCACATTTTATAAGCTTGTTCACTCTCTTCATTTGTTCTTCTCCTCCTCTTTCTCCTCCTGAACATACGGGAGGGGGATAGATCAAAGAATATAGTGGACATGGTGTAGTGTTGCAGTATCCTTCCCCTAATAAAAATCTGCTTTCCCTCCAAACTACATGGAATACACTTGAATTAGGAAAGCTAGATGCCACAGTGAACAGAGTGCTAGGCTTGGAGTCAGAAAGATTCATCTACCAGAGTTCAAATCTGGCCTCAGACACTTTCTAGTGTCTTTTTTTTACCTTAGTTTCCTCATCTTTCAAATGAGGTGGAGAAAGAAATGGCAAACCATTCCAGTTAACTTTGCCAAGAAAGCTCCAAATGGTATCAAGAAGAGTTGAATAGAATTGAAAATGACTCTACAAGAAAACAACAAAATCACTTGGAAACCTAATAACACACCTAATAAAAACATTAACAACATATATTCAGAGATAATCATCCCATTTACTTAATGCAATGCCCATTCAGGTACCTCAGTCAAGTGACACCCATTTTAAGTGATTTACCCAGCATGTTATATTTCTGTGGTGGAATGCAAACTCAGTCAAGTCTTGAAGCCTAATTCCAATGTTCTTTTCAGTATACAATGCGGCTTCTTATAGTTGCAATGACTAGGATTCTTGAGAGACAGTATTTCTTTATTTTGAGTTAATTTATTGACTGTTCAATACAATCTAAACTTCTTCCACAATCTGAACAGGCACCAAGGAGAGTGAGTGGGACCAAAGTGAGGAGGGTAAAAAAGCATGAGCAGAGAGTGGGGGGGACCAGTGAGAACCCAGGAACTTCTCAGGCAAGCCAATATACACCCTTTGTGATTTTACCATTCAGTCTCTCCCCTGGATATCCCAAGATATCTCTGATGGGTAAATACTGCTAAGGAGATGGATTTAGAGACTTCAAATCCTCCCTTATTACTTCATGACAAGACGACGTGAGTCTGAAGGGGGACACCAATACACCCCATCCTCTCTACCATGTGGCTTGGTTACTGCAGTCCAAAATGGTGGATAGAGCTTGCAGACTTCATTTAATTGCTCAAGTGGCAGGTTGGCCTTGCCCTTAAATCTTTTATCCTCAACAAAGATCTTAACAGGATGAGGGAAGACTCAACTCAATTTCACAGCCTTTGGAGATAAATTGTTTCAGCCTTAGAATCAGGCTATTCTTGGGAAGAAGAGGTAGGGACACTAAAGAAAAAAATCATTTCACAATTCGATATGAATTTTCCATAGAGTTAATAGCATGTGTAATAGTATTGCATACAATGAACTAAGGGCACAGATCTTTGTTATTTCATATCAATGAAGAGCATATGAAATCTACTCGAGTACAGAGTAAATAGTTAATAAATGCTTTTGAAATTAATTCATAGAATATTTACAGGATTATTTGATAAATTATAATATATCAAAGAAACATATCAATAAAAACATAATTCAGAGCCAACACTGTGGTCATATGTAGCCCATAAGATGTATTACATGTTTCACTTCTACATAAGTACACTTATGTACACTTCGTGTTACCCTTATGTACAAATTACGCTTTTTTGGTACTTTCACTGATGTCATTTGGTTCTATGGGTAACTACTTCTCTCTTTATTCTATCTAGAGAATCATAAAGAAGTTGGGTTACTGGCCTAGGAGGTCTTGCTCCCAATACCTCTTGAACCTGAGGATGGCTGAGGCTACCATAACCATCAGTATCCATAGAACGACCGGCCTGTTAAAATCCATTTTTCCTGGCTTTCAAGCTCACTACCTTGACAAGAGGCAAAGATGGTGAATGCAGATAATTATTTCTTTCATAAAAACCTTGCTGTAAAAGTCTTCTGTTTCCTGTTTCAGCATACCTAGGCAAAGTGTATAAAACTATCATTCACCACTATATATCAATTATTTCATTCCAAATATAAAAGATAATTTCATAGAATCTTCAAAGACATACCGACACTCACAATTTCCCAAGAGACAACATAAATAGTTAATGCTTTCCTTTAAATTCATCTGGCCTAAATATCAGAGCCCAAAGTCTTAGGAATATATACTTAGTGTTAGAAAGAATCATTGATGTCTTCTATTTAAAACCCTCTTATATTATAATTGTGGAAATTGAGACTCATAAAGGATATTTAACTTGCCAAATGCTATGCTAATAATTGAACACAGTTTCTTTGACTACAAACTTGGAACTCTTTCTACTGTAACATATACTTCCTTCTAGATTACCATGTATTGCATTCATAGACATTGAAAGAAATGTTTTATGTCACAACCACTGCTTCCTGTTAACATGTCCAGTACCATATTTTATTGCACACTTCCATTCTTTGCTTTTATAAGGTAAAGTGCCCCTTAGGGAATGAAACTCAAGTCATTGAGGGTCGTTCCATCATTTTCTGGCCAGAAAATTTATTTTATGGTTGCTACCACTATTAATTATCCAAGAACAACTCAGGCAAACAGCATTGGGTCTTTGCTTTGTGAAATAATTCACAAATACACTGGTGGAAGTTCTGGGTTCTCAGCTACATCTATTTGCCCATCATAGGTCATCTTTAATCCTTCTTTGTGTTTCACCATAACATTAGTCTCATGTTGTTTACAAGATAGACTACATCTACTATACTCTCTGCTGCCTATTTAGAAGAACATTTGAACTTATAATTTTCTTGTGCCAATAACTTTCTCTGACAGGGACTGTATAATAGTACTCATCAAACTTTTTCAGAGGAATGTCATCAACATACTTGAAACTTAACTCCATAGACATCATCTTGGAACTTTTAAATGATGGTATATCTCAAAGCTCCAATCCCCAGATTTTGTATGGAATATTGAATCTCCTTTTCAGTGATGTCTTTATTGACAAATTCAATAGGTTTCTGGTGACCATTTCTATATTGGTCAAAGACTGTTTTCAAGCTTTGAAAACTACTACACACAATGTTTGCTTTTTTATTTATCTATACTGATGCAATAAATTAACCAAGAAGTATTATGTACCTATTTTGTGCCAGATGATGGGACACAAATGTAAAAAAAGAAAGTTTTCTTGTAAGAATATTACAATTTAAGAGAAGCAAACATGATGTCATTAAATCTTCATTTTTTTAACATTTTCTTTTTTTAATATAGACTTACTATCAACAAACAAACACCCAAATGCACAAATAAGAACCCCATAGAGGATTGAATGTAAAACTGTGAACTTCTATTACATATAGCTTGTTTTAAAAGAAACAAATATTATTTAGTAAGTTAGCAATAACATTTGGCAATCTTTAAAAAGCTTGTTCACAAATCTAAAGATGTCTAAGTGGTGTCAAAAGGGTTCAGATAGGTTGACTTGTCTTGCTCTTCTGATGATGATTCTTCCTAATCACATACCCATAAGTGAAATCTTTGAGTGGCTTTCTCTACTTCTTTACATTGATTCTATAAATAGTTCTGAGCTAGTTTCTCCCTTTTATATAAATTCTTTAGTGTGTAACTAAGACTCTAAATCAATAGTTTTGATTTATTCAAGGATAAGTATGATCCCTCTTCACACTTAATTATGACTGAGTGGTTTAATCAATAGCTGTTCTTACCTACCAAAGATATTTGCTAGATCTCACTTTACTATTGTAAGAGATGGACCTCAGTTAGGGAGAGCCTAAAGGATAAAAGGGATAAAAACATATGAAGAAAAATCTATTTAAAAATATTTCATCACTAGTCTCAAGAAACTGCTCCTTTTCAGAGGCTCAGCATTGCCATCAAAGTTATTTTGGAGAAAATTGTTGCAAATCCAGAAAGTCTCTTTAACATTTTGCCCCTTTGAAAGATTTTATGCAAGCTCTGCCTATATAATTTCCAACAAATTATCCATATTCACTTTTTTGGTGGATGAAGCATCGTAGGAATACTCACTTTCTTTGAAGCCTCTTCTCTTTTCCCCTTTCATTCCTTCTTTTACATGTCCCAGGATGATTGAACCCCAGTAGTCCTAGTAAAGAAGAGGGGGATGCTGTGAAAAATAAGGAGGGTGATAAACTAATAATGGCCTTATGATCACAATAATAATATAGTAGTGATAATAATATTACCCATTCCCTTTATGCTTTAAAATTCACCAAACGATGTAAAGTACAGCCATGTGAGGAGAGTTACCGTGACATTTTTTTTCTCATTTTACAGATGTGTATAACAAGTTACAGAGAGGTTAATTGAATTATCTAAAAATTACTACTAGCATGTTATGGAGCATGCCATTTCCTTTATTTCTTTCCAAATGGCACTGTTGACTCTTTTGTTCAAGATTTTTTCCTACCATGTTATATAAACCATAATTCAACCACCAAAGAAGTGAATTTGGAAAATTGGTTAGAAATTATACAGGGCAGAGATAGCATGGAATTTTTCACAAGGGGCAAGATGGTACTGGTATGAAGAAACTTTCTGTATCTGCAGAAATTTTCTCTTATAGAACTTTCTTCAAACTAGAGGCTCCCTACCTCCCTGGACAACTTCTCAAACTGGAAATACTCTCTTTCACCTTGTGTCTGGTAAGTTTTTCCTAGAACTTCTCATTTAAAGAGGAGGTACTGACCAAAGGACAAATTTCTCTTCAGGCTGCACTGTAAGGCAGGGACTGTCTGTCTTTCTGTTTGCGCTTTTATTCCCAGCCTTTAACACAGTGCTTGGCAAATAAATGAAAGCTAATTGAATGCTTATTGACTGACCAACTTCCACCAATAGATGCATATACAGTGATTTACATTTCTTCCACTAACCTGATTACCTCTACATTCTTCCTCTGGCACCCAGAACAAAAAAAAAAATCTGCATTTCAAATGTGGCTTAATTGAGTCAGAACACAACAGAAAGAAGTCATTCTGGATGTTGTACTATGGTTAATTTCAGATAAATCTCACCCTCCTTGTATTTTAGTACAACTGTATGCCCATCTATATAGATGTCAGTAGAGGGATAGAGATAGTTATCCTGGGACAGCAAATTAGTGTTAAGAGACTATGTAAAATACTACTCTAGAGACAGTCTGGGGCAGGGGTAAGAACATTAAACTTGGAAATTAAAGGTCTGAATTAGTCATTGCTCTGACATGTGCTAGTTTTGTTTCCTAGACAAGTCATTTAACTTCTCTGTGACATGTTTTACCCATCTATAAAATGAGAAAAAATTTTATGGTACCAATAATGGAGAACTCATTAAGAATAACATTTCATTTTTGGATAGGCCTGATTGTTATATCTCCTCATACCAAATTGTAATCTGCCTCTGGAATTTCTAATCTAGTTCTGCCTTCCCTCTTTAATGGTAGAGTCTTCTGCATTCTTGGATACAACTATCGTACCCTTCTCCTATGATAAGTTTACTCTTCAGGAAAATATCCCTATTTTTTTCAGCCAACTCTTGCATGACATAGTATCAAGAAACCTCATGAAATTGGTCTTTTTTTCCTAAACTCATTCTAGTTGGTCTATGTCCCAAACTATTAACTGCATTAGTAGATTAAGCAACAGTGTAATGTTAGAGATGAAAGACAGTCTAATATATTAAAGTTCTATAAGAGAAAAATAATAAATACTAAATATAAATTTCAAGATATCTATATGCTTATGAAGAAAAGATGAATTCTAATTGGAGTAGAGATTGAGGTTTCAGGCAGTTAGGTGGCTTAATAGTTAAAAAGTTGGCCTTACAATCAGGAAAACCTGAGGTCAAGTCCTTCCTCAGATACTTAGTTATGTGTCCATAGTCAAGTCACTTAATTTCTCTCAGCCTCAGTTTCCTTATATGTAAAATGGTTATAACAGTACTTATATAGGGTGATTATGTTGATTAAATGAAATAATTTATGAAAAGTGATCTGCAAACTATGAAGCAGTATATAAATGTTAGGCATTCTTATTACCATCATCATCATCATCATCATCATCATCATCATCATCATCATCATCATCACAACCACCAAGGAAGGCTTCATGGGAGAAGTAACATTTGATTAGAGCTTTAAAGCATGGGTTTTAAAAGTATTCAATAAGTGAAAGGAGCTAAGCATAGGGAATAGTGTGAGAGGGACACAGAGGTGAAGAACGTGGCATGAATTTAGAGAATAATGGGTAGTCAAGTTTGATTGGAACATAAAATGGATGGAATTAAGGAATGAGACTGTAGGATCATCCTGAAATGAAACACAACACAACATAGTGGGGCATGATAACTGGCTTCAAATGTCTGAAAGGCTATTATTGATAGGACGGTAACTACTGAAACCCAATAGAGCTTTGAGGAACAATGAAACTTCATCATGAGTGTTTAAGACCATTTTATGGTTTTCCAAACTAATTTAAGGAACACAAAGAATAGTTTCTATTGCCAGTGGACATAAGATTGTTTGCAGTCTTGTTGCCTTTGGGAAGAATTATATTCCTGAATACATTGTATTCTGAATTGTATTAGTGAAGAGCAGAACTCATCCAGATAAACTTTCAGTGCATGGAAAAAGACACAATTACAGCTCTGTGGGTAGCCAGTCATCTTCCCCTAGAGAGCTTTTTGTAGATCCTAGGCCAGGAGTTGGAGTGAAGGTAGAAATGAGAATAGTGGCAATTATGAAGACTGTCTCCAATTGCTGCCAAAACAAAAAATTTTAAACCTAGATCTGGCCATATGAACCTTAAAATTCTAGTTACTCTTTTGAGGATAAAATATTAATTTTTCTGCTTGGCTTTTAAAGTCCTTAATAATCTGATCTCAGCTTATTTTTCCAGGTTCATTACTCATCACTCCCTTTCCTATTCGCTGTAATCTAGGCCAGTAATGGCAAGCCTTTTAGAGGGGTGAGTGATGTGAGGAATGTCCTCAGGTGTATGTGGAGAGGGGGAGGGGATCAGCCCATCCTCATGTCCCTCTGGCTTTCTAGTAAACAACTCTGGGAAACTCTGTTCTGGGGAAATGGCACAGATGCACACAGAAAAGGCTCTGAATGCCACCCTCTCCCACGCATGCCATAGGCTTTCCACAACAGGTCTAGACAAATATATCTTCTCTGTTTCTCATACTCGTCATTCCACCACCTGTCTCTCATTCTCGTATGTGACATATACTCTCTCATCACTTTTTAAAAAAATCTTCCCCTTTCCTTCCAGAATTGGTTCAAGTAATATCCAGAATAAAAAGGCTTTTCCTGATCTCCCTCAAATAAATACTAGAGCTTTTCCTCCTTAACTACTATGTGCTTAACTTCCTTATATCTATTCTATGCTTAATTTGTAAATATTCTGTGTATACTTTTATATGTATAACTTCTCCAATAGAGTGTAAGCTCCTTGAGAGTAGGCATTGCTATTTTGTCTTTTTGTCTTTAGTGTCCCGCACAGTGCCTCACCCTTAGTAGGTTTTTAATAAATACTTGTATACTGATTAATTGCTTGATTGATACTCACTATGGATTAGTGGATCATCTTATTGGAAGAGTGAGTGAATCTGATAACAGTAATTCACAAACAATCCAGGCTGTGTATGTAGAAATATAATTGATTTGGGATTCTGTCCCATCTTTCTGGAGTATGTTTGAGAGCCCCAGATGATAATGTTTCATCAGAATTATGCAAAGCACTCCAACTTCCTTTGATGTGGAAGGGTTGGTACAATTGTTCTGAGGCACAGGGAACAGGTGCATGATTTGTAAGCTGTGGTTGCTCAAATAGTGTCATGATAAGTATAGTCTATTCATTTTATAGAGGCAGCTCCTCTAGTACAGCAAGATTTGGCAACCCTTGCTTGAACCTGTAGAGTGTCCCTGTCCATCTGGATAGGGCATCAGCTCTCTCTGTGTGTACTAGAATTTAAAATTTGGACTAGTATATGAAAATATTGGAGTAGTTGAAGTTCAAATGGCTTTTGTGATAAGAAAACTAAAATGAGAAACTATGGAGTGAATAGTACCTTTAATAGAAAAAGGAAGTCCCAGGTAGGGATAGCCTTATCTCATGTAGCTTGTGTCCATTGCTATATTAGGACTCTTACCAGGAGGACATCTGCTAATAGCCAATATAGATAAATCCCATTAATTGAGAATTCTCTTCGACTTTCAGGAGTTGATGCTAATGGAAATCTTTTTGAAAAGGCTTAAATGAGAATCAATGGGCAGCTTACTATAGCATTCTGTACCTGAGCATTTGGTGATCTTACTTGATATGAACAAATACCTGAATGATCACCACCTAGAATACTGGAAGACACATGAAGCTCAAGCCCTTTGGGTAGTAGAAAAGCTTCTTCTGATGCATCCAGGTGTCGACTGGAGATTGTAGAACCCCAAAGGGAAATTGTAATGCTCTTCTGATGTGATGCCCTTATTCTTTATCTTGTCAATGCCATTGGGTCTAGGATAGGTTCTATCAAAGTGAACTCTTGAAATCTTTTTATCATCTCAGATAATCTGATAAGGACAGGTTAGTTGATAAGGAAATAACAACAGAAAATGGGAGTTGTCTTTTAGCTCATGCTTCCAGCTCTGTCTCCAGGAGCATGGAGTTTATTATATATATTTCAAGACTCATTTCACACAAAAGAAACTCTCCCGAAACTTCACAGAAGCTCAGAAGTTACAAATTATGTCATATCGAAACACAAAGATTCTCATTAGCTTCTAAATAGAACAAGGCTAAGGTAGAACTTCCGCTGGGTCCTTATCAGAAGGCTGTGACAGGGAATATTTTCTCCAAGGCAAAATGCCCCTCCTGGAGGAATTATGACCTTGAGTGTCTGAACTACTTTTGAAACAAAAACAGTTTATTTCTGACCAAAGGAGAGAATGTTAACCTCTTAATAGCTGGATTGTTAGGAGCTTAAAGCTTTTCATTAAGGAAAGTTGTGGATCAGAAAAGGAGTCAAAAGAGGAGTCTCAGATTTTTATCTATTCTCTTATTAGCTTCCCAGAGTAAACCTATAAATATGTATGCATGTGGGGTTCATTAGGACTGGAAGAGGAAAATTGTATGGTATGTCTCAGAATATGACCACACTATTCTCATGATAACTAGAGCTTTTGAGGAGGTATACCTGGTTTGGTGGTACAGAGCACAATGAAGTCACCCCTCAATGATATTGGGGATGTGATAAATTTGAATTTATCTTATGCACACACTAAAAGGAGTACTTGACTAGATCTAATATCTAAGATGAGCCAGAGAACCACAAGTCCTGTTTGACTCCAGGACATCAAAAAATTTATTTTTCTAAAACTTACAGTGCACAAGCTTTGGAGTTTATATCAATGCTCTTTTCCTGAATTTGGCTCACAGGAGGTGAATAAACTTTTAACATAGATGCTATAGCAGGGTCTTGGACATGGAGAGAGAGGATTCAAACTGAATCTTCCTACTATCAGTTTAGAAATCAAAGAGTTTGACTTACAAGGTTGAGAAGAAACTCCTTGTAGATATGAAGTTCAAATTCTTTCCCCAAATTGAAAGATTTCAAGAATGGAAAAAGATAAAGTATTTCCCTCTTTATTTCCTGTTAGAAAACCCCTGAAACTCCAAAAAGGGCTGGGGAGGGATTATTGGGATGGTCATCTACACAAAGCAGGTCTATATGGAAATATTTAGAAAAAAAAAGCATATGAAGAAAGGGAAAACTAATGTTTCAGAACTCACTAAGAACTCAACTAAGACACCTATTTAGTTACACTGGCCCCATGAAGGTGACCAACAATAGTAGGTTGTAGATCCCAACAGATGGAGGGAAGATGTCCATGTTATTACAGTTGTCACTCATTTAATAATAAATAATATTGGCATTTGTATAACATTTTAAGGTTTCCAAAGCACTGTATGTATGTTATCTAATTTTGTCCTCATAAAACTCCTATGTGTAAAATGCTATTGTTATCCCTATTTTATAGTTGAGGAAACTAAGACTAAGAAAGGTTAGGTGACTTTTCAGGATCATCCAGTCAGTGAGTGCCTGAAGTAGCATCTAAACTCAGGTCATTTTGACTATAGGATCAAACACTATTTAATGTATCACTTTGCTGCCTCCCTTATATATCCATAGGGAGGTCAAGTGATATCTGTTTAAAAGAGGGCAAAGGGTAATAAATGATAAGTACGTGAATGCAACCTCATTGTCTTTCCCTGTGCAGGCAAGCTGTGTTCTGAGTAATTGTACCACTTTTTCAATGTGAGAAAGTGGTGTTTAGTTTTAACATTTAAAGAGAAGAAAGAATGGCTTTTATAGTTGATTGACATGATTGGCTACTTTGCTTTTGAGTAGAATTGGTTTATTACAAGAGAGAGGAATTGACTGAAATAGACTTTTAGTGCTAGGACAGGATGATTATTTGTAAGAGATTCCTATTCAAGGATAAATTCACAGAATAATAGAATTTATCTGAGGTTTCTTCTCTGATTTATAAAATCTAAGATGGAGATGATTTTGCTCAGATAGGAGAAATTATGCTTATGTTAAAATTGTTTGTTTGACATGCGGGTGGTAACTTTTGCCCAGTGTTATCTGTTGGCTCAAGGGGTTATTTGGATTTAATTCTAGTCAGCTCATTGGGAAACTACATTGTGATCAATTTATCCCTGGAAAACAGAAGGGAAGACACCTCAAAGTATATTAGATACTTCCAGACCAGGCCAAACTAATATTGATACCTTTCCCAGGAATATATTTTCTATAGATATGAAATAAAAGTGCTAATATTCTAGCTTAGAGAAGAGAAGAAAAAACTTGAGAGGTTTTTTTTTTTTTTTTTTTTTTTTTTTTTTTTTTTTTTTTTTTGTGGCTGCCCTTTTGGGAGTTTAAAATTGGCCCCAGTATTCAGACAAATGTCAGTCAGTTATAGGAATTGGTTTTGTGTTCTGTGTAGGTAGTGTTCCCACTCCTTTTAATATATCTTCTAGAAATTACCTGGCAAAGCAATAGAATTCAATAATGAAGAAAAATGTAAGAGAAATGATGAAATGCCTGTATGAAGTGATTTTCAGTGCTGAAATAAAATAGATTATCGACCATGTTAGTGGGCAGTATGGAAGAACCATAAATATATTATCCACAATATGAGTTCTAAAAATTTATTTTCAGAACAAATATGCTTATGATAAAAACAACGTTGTCTAATTTCTTCTGAAAGTCTTTTTCTAATCTAAGATTATTATTCTTTATTCACAAAATCATAAATATAAAACTGTAAGAGGCCTTAGAGACCAACTAATCCAGTTTCTTCCTTTCTCAAATTAGATGTCAGAAGCCAAAGGAGGTTAAATGGCTTACTTAGAATTAGACGGATAGTCGCTATTTGAAGTAGGATTTGAATCTAGGCCCTATCACTTCAGAGCCAGTACTCTTTTCCCATAGTACTCTTGTTTGAATATTGTCTGGCCTCTCATAAAGCATTTATGGAGTATCTACCCAATATATTGGAGACCTTCCTCTTTGATTTTTAACATTTTGTAAGTACTAGTGAAGCTCCTTATCATGTGCCACTTACTTTTCTCCCTAAGTTTTCCTTGACTCAAGGTACTGATATAGCAGTTATTGTATTAAAGAATTGTTTCCTAGCATAAGACCACACTTTTAAAACATATTTATATGTTTACCCTCATTTTTCCCCCTTACCTTAAATCTTAGAATCAATACCTTGTATTAGTTCCAAGACAGAAGAGTGGTAAGACCTAGCCAATGAGGGTTAAGTGACTTGCCCAGGATCACACAGCTTGGAAGTGTCTGAGGCCAAATTTGAACCCAAGACCTCCTATCTCTAGGCTCAGCTCTCAATCCACTGAGCCACTTAGGGGTCTCCAATCCTCATTCTTAATCACTGATCATCTACCTTATTTTCTAGCCAGACATGATCTAGAATAGATGACATTTATTTTTAATGTATATCATATATAATAAATATATATAATTTATAATATATGTGATTTATTTATACCAGTCTATATTTATATATTTATGACAATTTATATATTTATGCCAATCTAACATAGAAATGGGGCCACTAAACTGAATAAAAGATTACCACAACCCATATACTGACTCAGAAAATCACATATTAACATTACCTATGTTTCTATTGTATTATAATTTTTTGTTCATTATTTGCCAATTAGATTTTAATTTCTTGGCTGGCATTCAGCTTGATAACTTGTTTAACCAAATTTTAATGCAAGTTATCTTTTGTAATGTAATCTTTCCTTCTTCCATTCATCTTATACTCCTCCATTCTTTTCTGTGTCAGTATTCATTTTGATCATTATGAAATAATGAGAATTCTATGTCTTGGAACCATTTTGGAAGAATATTGATAGTAAAAAGATGGGGATTTGGAAACAACTAGGAGACTCAGGGGATGGAGAGCCAGCCCTAAAGATAGGAGGGAGGTCCAGGTTTAAAATCTGGCCTCAGCTACTTCCAAACTGCGTGTCCCTGGACAAGTCACTTAACCCCCATTGCCTAGCTCTTACCACTCCTTCTGCCTTGGAATCAATCCATAGTATTGCTTCTAAGATGTAAGATTAGAGTTTAAAAAAATGAGGATTCATGTTGAACAGCCCAGTGCTGGTATAGGGAGGATCTAACCATTATCTTACTCACTCTATGGATGATAGCATAGGAATTCTTATATACAAGGATAATAAAAGGATCAAAATATATAAGCTCCTTAAAAGCACCATTCACGTCTTCATTACAATATAGCTCACCCGTTTCCCTACTTTACTCTAGACCCAGTTTGTGTGTGTGTGTGTGTGTGTGTGTGTGTGTGTGTGTGTGTGTACATACAGATATTTTACTCACACAAAAGAGTCAAAAAGTCACCCATTAAGCCATGTGAAATAATTGGGGCCATATGCGGTTTTTATTGATAATAAAAACAAATCTGACTTTCTGTCCCATTCTATAAATTTACCTTCTGTGTTACTTGCTTTGCCTAGTCTCTGAAGAGGATAAAGATCCTTTTTAATAATGCAAAGGGACCCACTAAAATCTATTAAATGTACTCTGTAGGCAGAGATGACTTTAGATCAAAAGCCAAAGCTGTCAGAGAGGGATGGGGCTGTAAGAATTTTTATTGAAAAGTAAGCTCTTGTGGGATCCTGGGGACCACCCAACGGCCTGGCCTAATGATAGCCCTGACAGTGAGTCTGCCTGTCACCCAAGTAGGCTTAGTGGACTCCAGACCTTATTCATCCTCAGGATATAAGGATGCTGCTTTCTAAGGCAGACCAGAATGAGATATTTTTCTCTACCTTCTTAATTCTTTAATAACCACTTTTTTGAGCCTTGTTTAAAGAAAAGGGGGTATTCTCAAGTTAGCTTCTATAAAATGCATCCCCGACACCTGTAGGACACTATTAGGACTCATTTAGGACCTTTGTAATACTAGTTGCTTGAGTTCACAACTTTGAGTGAATCTCATACCTGCCAACTTTGCACCATCCCCACTATAGTTATTTCTCTGTCAGAGTATGAGAAAGAGCTTCTATGAGTAGTTTATGAAAGAAAAACTGACTGGGAAGAGCATCTCCCATTCTGGCTGGGCACAAGAATCAACACTTCACCAGTGCCAGACTATATCTTTTTCTAGGACAGAGGAATCCACTGTTATCCGTGCTTATGGGATGGCAATTGTTTTGCTGAATCTATCTGCATTTGCTAAAGTTTCTTCCTGCCTCTAATGACTGTCCTCTGGGAGTTCTCTATGACACACAACAAATAAGTGGTACAATCAGCACTATATCACACAGGATATCATCAACCTTCTAGATCTCCCCCTCTTCCTTTAAGATATACTACACTGAGCAACCTTGTTGGCAATATAAGGGAATAAAAGATTAAAGCAGGAGAAATGAACACAGTATTGTTTATGTTGACTTGTTTTGATGGACTATACATATTTGTTATGTTCTCAGAACTTTAAACAAGAAATCTTTCAGGTGCCTTGAAGTAGGGCAGATATAAAGAGAAAAAAAAATCAGCTTCCTATTGATCTCTGATTATTTACAGTCTGTGGGAATTAGTCTTTGTATATTCTATGTTACTTTTATCAGCTAGAAAGTGGCCTTTGGAGCTATCTGTTCTAAGAAGCACTCTCTTGATTAGTCTTTTCTTAAACCAGTCATTTGGGATGTATCGAATGCTGCATTATCTTTTTATTCCTTTTGAAAAATGTTTTACTGATGCTCTTGAATTTTTACATTCCTGTGAGATCCCATATTCACCTCTTCTACAAGGTAATGAAGGGCAGCAACTCATATCAGGAATCTGCAGACATTTTCTATCAAAACGAGAGAACAATGTTTCATCAGTTCTCTGGAAGAATGGCTGATTGTTTCATTTAACCTTAATGGATTTTTTATTTATCGTTGTAGTAATTGTATATAATGTTCTTTGGTTTGGTTTTCTTTTCTTTGTGTCAATTCATATATCTGTCCACAATTCTCTGAATTAGAATTCATTCTTTCTTATGGCGCAAAGTAATCACTTACATTCATATATCATGGTATTTTCATTCATTCCTTAAATTATGGATATAGGCAGACACTTTTCTGAATTATATTTTTTTAATTGTTTATCTTTTAATGTGGTTGATTGTCACTTTCTCTCTATAACACACATTCTTAGGGCATCAGTACAACCTATTAGATAGACATTCTCTCCCCTCCTCAATTATACACACATATTTCTAAGACAATTTATTACACATATTAGGTGCTCAATACATTTTGACTTATTTTGAGAGCAGAGTCAATATGATTGTTGCTTTGAAAATCATACTTTATTTTATTTTGTATCTTCACATTTTGCCACTAATTAAAAATTACCATAAAAATTCTAAAGGTAATATAAGAATTTAGAGCTTAAATCATTACTTTGGCAGCAGTGGAATTTGTAGACTTCCTCAGTCTCTGATTTACTTCTCCTTGAAAAAAGACAAAGAGCAGAGTTTAACCAGGATTAAAAAATCATAATTGATAAATATTTATTAAGTGTCTGCTATGTTCCAGGCACTGTGTTAAAGTGCTAGAGATACAAAAACATATACAAGATACTCCCTACCCTAAAGAAATTTATGATCTGATGCAGCAGACATGAAAACAAATATATACAAAGCAAATTATATACAAGATAAATGAATAATTGACAAAGGAAAGGCCCTGGAATTAAGAGCAGTTAAGGAATACTTCCTATAGAAATCAAAGGAAGCCATGGAGGTCAGTAATTGGGGGAGAGAAGGGAGAGTGTTCCAGACATAGGGGACAGCCAGAGAAAACGCCAGGTGGTGAGAGATGGAGTGTATTGCTCATGGAATAAGAAAAAGAATATGAAACAGTAAGAGGTCAGATCTCGTACTCTAGACATTTAATATCTGGCTAAGTTTGGGAGAAAAGTCAAATTTGAAAACATCAACATCAAAGTCCTAAAAGCAAAACAAATCATTCAGCTCAAAGCTAACAAATTTCTAATTTCCAGTATGGAAGAAATCATAAGACTAAATGCAACATTTGCATCTTGTAGTTCCTTCATTTTGGGTTTTGTGCCAGCAAACTGCCTTTAATATAGTTTGAGACATTGAGATAAAGTATCACTTATACAGATGTCTAGAATACCAAATGTGCCCAAGAGAAGTATGAGGGAATGCCTGATGCTTGGGCTATTTAACAATAAACTGGTCAAAACACTAGGGAGTAAACTGTGTGAACAGCCCTGTTGAAGCAGCAGATGGATTTGATGACCCCTGAGTTCATTTCTCATTTCTCACTCTTGTGATTCCAACATAATGCATATGGCACTAATAAACCTCAATTATGCTGAATAAAAATTATAATAATAAGATAAAAAACTGTCTGTCCTCTGATGTTTTGTGACAATCTCACTAACTAATAAACCCTTGAAACTAGAATGGGCAGAATGGGCTTTGGACAATGCTAATCCCTGACATTGTCCTTTTGGAAAAGCAGGCAGGGCAAGTGCAGAGAAGAAAGTGACCATGTGTATTACTAAATCACAGCCTGGAGACCCCTTTAGGACATGGAGAATGATAAAATTTATCCCCACAGTAGCTGGTCCTTAGAAGGAAAATGGCTTTGGAATCTTTCCATCATTATCCTTTTCAAGTAGAGTATTTACAACTGATTGGACCAAAGAAAAAGCTCTTCTCATCATCCTAGGGATTTCTAGCCATAACGTGCTTATCAAAATTCTTAGCACTAAAAAGTCTTGAAGTAGCAAAAAAACCCACTAAGTTCCTGTCATATCTCTAGAGTGATTATTTCACTGCAAGAGAAGTGATGTTGTGAAGCAAAACCTTGAAGGTTATCAATAGGTGGATAGAAAGGCTCATTATTAGCTTCAAAGAAATTTCTTTTTAAAGTTTCTATTTAAAAATGAGTGTAGGACTTTAAAATCAAAATGCCCCCCACCCTAAAGGTGACCTCTGCAAATGTTACCATATATTGTTTTTGTTCTAATTATAAGTACTTAAAAGAGTGTCATGTCAAATATTCATGAAGTACTAATAATTCATTAGTTTATACAGTCACTCAAAGTAGGTATAGTTTGGTCATAGGTTTGGATTACTATTCATTAAACTCTAGTTGTTCCCTTTTGCCTCTAGAATAAATTTGTTTAAATTTTAAAGGTGTTTAATAACCTGGCCACATACTATGTTTTCAGTTTCTGTGTATATCACTCTCTCTCCTGCATACTGCACATTAACCAAACTGGCCTTCTCTCTGATCCTCAAACATAGAAGAACATTTCCCATTTCCGTGCCCTCTTACTGGACATTCCCTATGCCTAGAATGTATTTCCTTATCATCTCATCTTCAAAGAATTCCTTTCTTCCTACAATTTAAATACCACATTTTTTCATGCCTTCCCAACAGCTGGTGTCCTTCATCCCTTAATTATTCACGTTATCCTCCAAATTCATATCTGCTTTATATTTGTACATATTCTCATTATACTTATTCTGTTTACATTTATGTATGTATTTGTTATCTTCCTGAATATAAATGTAAGCTCTTTTAGAATAAGTAATGTTGTTTCATTATTTGTATACATATCTCTAGTACCTAGCATAATGATTAACATGATGCCTAAGAAATAGTAAGCACTCAAAGCTTGTTGAATGATTCAGGAAGCTCAATGGTAGCCCAGTATTTTTCACTACCTTTTTCTTCCAGGGGTGTCATGAGAGAGAGAGAGAGAAGAAAATTAGTATCCCAGCTGTTTTTAGGAAGACCTTCATATGAAGATGCCAAGGTCCTCCACTGTATCTAAGACTCTGGCTTTGGTCTTGCCCCTGTACTTCAATGACTTCCAGAGAGTGAGGCTGAGACTTTGTGCAACTCTGCCTCCCTTACATCCAACGTGCAAGTCAAAACACCGCCCCCTGATGTCATTGGTCCTCTTCAAAAAGGAAGAATGAACAAGTAAGATCTTCACTTCATTCCATCATGTAGTGTTGAACTATAGTGTACAGTGTAGTGCCATAGTCAAATCAACAATGAAAAGCATGGAAACTATGCTGTACAAGGCAGCCGTTGTCAAAGAAGACATTGGAGTAGATACAGGATAATGTTGAATAATAGCCTTCTTCAAATATTTAAAGGGTTTTCTTGTAGAAGACTTCATCTGCTTGGCCCTACAGGACAGAAATGAGAGCAATAGGTTAGTTTATAAGGGAAAATGTTCTCACAATTATAGCTATTCAAAAGTGAAACAGAGAGGGAGTTTCTCATTCCTGGATGTCTTCAAAAATGTGACTGGATCAGAGTTCCACACTCAGTACAATGGATCACCTGGAACCTGAAAGTTCAAACAAACAATCTATTTAATCAAATATATATTATAAACAAATATGTCTGTAGATATACATATGCATGTCTATGTACATATATAAACATATATGTTTTCTATCAATATCCCAATAGCTCAACTAAAAGCATTTTCAAAGGCAGTCAGAAAATTGTGCAGGAAGATAAAAGCTGTGCTAGAAACTGTGTCCTGAAGCCCAGTGTCATTAGGTGGCAGTTCTTTCATGATGTTGATTGGTGGAGAGAGAACATACACATGCATCTTAGATAGCAATTATGATGGCAATAATGAAACATTTTTCTTCTGCTAGATTTAAATGATCAATATTAAGGAAAGTCTGGAGAAATTCTCAGTGCAAAAAAAGCAGAAAGAAAAGCCCTGGAGATTTTATGACACTGGCAATTCTATAATTGACTGAGGTCAAATCTTAAGTGGTATGGGCACCTGCAGTGGATCTGAAGAGAGAATTGCCTTAGAAAGGCTTGAAAATACATGGGAGGCAAAGAGGACAAGAGAGAATTGGAAATTACAGAAGGGAGACAAAAAAAGGGAAAGATTTCAAGGTCAGAGGCTATTATTGGAAAGGAAAGAACTACCATAACAAAACAGAAAATGTTGAAACATTTTGTGAAATTTCCTGTTTGTCCAGAGGCCAAACTGAAATCTGATCCTAGTGACCAAATGTTTGCTTTGGGGTAAAATGTAGAAAAAACAAAGTGATCAAGTATTTAGCCTTTGCCTGAGATTCCTAATGGTTGACCTATCTTTCCTAAATTGTAGTGCCCCGACTTGAATCAGATATTTTATATATGGTCTGATTAGGGCAGAATATAATGTATATATTAATGAATATAATTGCTTCTGTTGTTCTGGATACTATGTTTCCATTCATTTGAAGTAAGATTATTTTATCTATGGAAGTTTGTGGCAAGCCAATAAGAGAATAGATAAAAATCTGAGACTCCTCTTTTGACCCCTTTTGTGATCCTTGTGATTTCTTGTTGAAAAGTATTGTGGCCTTATTGAAAAGCTTTAAGTTCCTAGCAAACCTGAATTTAAAGGGTTAACACTATTCCCCTTTGACCAGGAATGCTGCTGCCTGGTATAGCCAAGGCCAAAATCTTAGCAGGGGAAATCCAACCCTGAGAAAAATACTCCCCAACTTGGCTTTCTGATAAGAACCTAGTCAAAATTCAGCCTTGGCCTTGGTCTGTTCTGAAGCCAATGAGAATTTTTGAGTTTTGATATGACATAATTTGTAACTTCTGTGCATCTGCAAAGTTTCGGGGGGTTCTTTTGTATGAAATGAGTCTTGAAACATATATAATAAACTCCATGCTCCGGGAGACAGAGCTGGAAGCATGAGGTAAAAGATCTTCCTGTCCAGTTATTTCCTTATCAACTAAACTGTCTTTATCAGATTATCAGAGATGATAAAGAGATCTTGACAGAAGTGGCTTCTGTACCACACCTTGGGGAAGCTTAGATATTAAGGTTAGGGATAGGGGAATTAAAAAAAATGTATCCCCTCTCTCTCCCTCTCCTCCCTTCATTTTCCCGTTCCCTTTCTAACTCCATCTACTGAGGTGGCAAACTATTTGAGCCATGGATTCCCTGTACATCAGGCTTTGCTAGGTAACAAATATGAACAGCATCTATCTACTGCATTCTTAAATAGAGCAAAGACAATCAAAATTCGAATATGTGGCTGTGGTAAACAGAGTCTACATCACTGGACGGCTGCAAAAATAAACTGAACAGCATTTATCAAGTATCAACTATGTCATAACCATTACTTATCCAAAGCTTACAACTTTGACTCCACTAAAGGGGCTGGACCTATAATTCTTTCTAGGATTTTTTAGTTGTTTGATCCACTTTTGGACTGGTAAGGAAAGGCTCAATTCAGTATTCTTTGGAGTCACACAAGCAGGTTTTATTAATTCTATCTGTCTGATAACCATATTATAACCTGCGTATCTCCATTTTTTAACGAGGGAGGCCATTTTTAGTTGGGGAATGACTAAAACAGATCCATGAGGATAGTGGGTTATTTCTCTGTAAAAAGTATAACAATGGCAAATATGAACAATACATATAAGTGTGGAAAGATGAACTAATGCAAAGTGAGAGAAGCAGATCCAAAGAAAACAATACACACATTATTTATGTAACAATGTGGGAGTGATTAGGAGGATTGGAGTGTAATTGGGAAACTGCAAGGGAGATATGGAATGACCCCTCCTCCCTCATAGCCATCCCTAGTTACTGGGAGACAATTTGGGGTTCCCCGAGTTGAAACAGGGAACCCCTGGAGGTTCATGCCAAGGTTTAGGGGTTGTAGCGATGTTGTCCCTTCAAGGACAAAGGAATGTAATGTAACCCTGATAGGATGTTGGTGCCAGTCAGGGTGCACAGAAACTTCCCCCTTACTCACAGCAGGGGAGTCAAGCTTAAAATGGAGGTCACCTTGACTCCCTTCACTATCCCCTCCAGTAGCCTCCCACAAATAGAATCATACAGTTCTGGCTGAGTAAACTTGGGTGTTTAATTCAAGGAACTACTAGGAGAGGGAATGGAAAGAGGGGTTCAACAGGAGAGAGAGATCAAGATGATCCCTAATTCCGAAAAGTCCTTCAGTGTGTCAGGTAGCCACCAAGTCCAAGACCCTAGGGTAAGACAGGACGTTCCCCAAACAGCTTCACTTTCCCAGTCCCACTAATTTATATTTCTAAAGCTATGATTGATATAAGTAAAGGAGGGATACTGCTGGGCAAAACCCAAGGCAAGTGGAGTTTAGGGATTGACTCCCCAAAGGAAGTCCAGAAATCCCCAAACTCTGTTGGCACTGTTGCAGGTATGAGTGAATCACAGAAAACTAGATGTCTCTGGAGAAAAGCAGGTCTCTTGTATATCAGGGAGAAGCCTCCCAAAGCTCAATTCTGAGGGTCGCAGAGCCAGTTTCATCCACCTCCCACTCTGGCTTCCTCCCCCAAAAGCTACTACTCAGGTTTCTGTTTCCTAGCGGTCTCTACTCTCTTCCAACTGTCATTGGCTTCTTCTTTCACAACATTCTAACTGACAAATTTCAAAATGTCAGAGCTTGCTTTCCCTTCTTACATTTATAATTAAATTCATTTTCAAATTCAAATTAGTTTCCAATTAAGTAATTGGAAAAAATCAAAACAGCAAAATGTAATTCTGATTTTGAATGCTATATAAAAATCAGCTCCAGGGATTTGTTATTGCTTATAGGATCACATTTGAAATCTCCTAGTTGCCTTTTAAATCACTCATTTGGTTTCTTTTCTACCTTTCCATTCTTTTTGGCACTTATTAATTCCCATGTAGTCTCTCATCCAGTGACACTGGACTTCTTGCTTTCCTTTGAACATATCACACCATCTCTAGTGTTCTTTGGAACACATTATTCAATTCTTTTCTACTTTTTCTAATGGGTGTGGAATAGTTGGGCTATTCAAATATCCTTTCCTTTGAACTTGACAGTTTTTTTTTCCTTCATGATTTATAGAACTTGTTGATTCTGAATTGAACTGTTAAATTTAATTAATATTTATCTTTCAGTTTTCATTTTCTATGTTCCAAAGTTCTGGGTAGTTGTATTCTATTATTCATTTCATTATGGTCCTAAAGTTTTTTTCCCTATTTTATTTCAACTTTTTCTATTCTGTTCATTATATTTGCTGTGCAACATACAAATTCTGCTCTCATAATTCTCAGTTCTCTATGCTCAAAGGACTTTAAAAGAATGTCTGCCTTTTGATCCATCCCTACCACTGCTGGGGTTATACCCAAAAGAGATAATAAAGAAAAAGACTTGTACAAAAATATTTATAGCTGTACTCTTTGTAGAGGCAAAAAACTGGAAAATGAGGGGATGTCCTTCGATTGGGGAATGGCTGAACAAATTGTGGTATCTGTTGGTGATGGAATACTATTGTGCTAAAAGGAATAATGAACTGGATGAATTCCATGTGAACTGCAATGACCTCCAGGAATTGATGAAGAGTGAAAGGAACAGAACCAGGAGAACTTTATATACAGAGATGGATACACTGTAGTAAAATTGAATGTTATGGACTTCTCTACTAGCAGCAGTGCAATGATTCAGGACAATTCTAAGGGACTTGTGAGAAAGAACACTATTCACATCCAGAGAAAGAACTGTGGAAGTAGAAACACAGAAGAAAAACAACTCCTTGGTCATATGGGTCGATGGGGACATGATTGGGAATGTAGACTCTAAGTGATCACCCTAATGAAAATATTAATAATATGGAAATAGGTCTTGATCAATGGTATATGTAAAACCCAGTGGAATTACTTGTTGTCTATGGAGGGGGAAGAAGGGTCGGAAAGAACATGAATCATGTAACCATGAGAAAATATCCTTAATTAATTAATCAATTAATTAATTAGTTGAAAGTTTTTGGAAATAAATAAATAAAATGGAAGGTAAAAAAATTAATTCTCAGTTCTCTTTTAAACCATTCAGGAACAATGTGTCATGGTTCTATGTTCTCAAAATGCACAGGATCTGTTCATCAAGTGTTGGACCATTTTCCTTCATTTTGCAGCATTTACTTATAGGTCATTGAACTTGTTTCCTAGCAGGTTGGTGATTCACTGGCTAAAGCACTGAGTCTGGAATCAGGAAGATCTGGGGTCACATCTGGCTGTAGATACTTACTAGCTGTGTGACCCTGGGCAAATTACTTTACCCTGAGTTGGAGAAGGAATCCGCAAGCTGCTTCAGAATCTTTGTCTTTTGATACAAAGTTGGACACAGCTGAAACAATTGAAAAACATTTAAAAAATTATTACTGGAAGGTATGTTTCTTTCTGTTACAGTTTTTCTTGTTTTATTTATGTTCAAAGTCTTTCAGAGTTCTTCCTGAAATCTTTGGTATTTTTCAGTCTCTATACCCCCTTATTTTCCTTATCACTTATTTCCTGACTTCCTCCCCTCTGACTATGGTTTTCCTGGGGGTTATATCTAAAAACATCTCAGCCTCTTCTGTACTGGGCAATTTATGGTTCACCAGCCTTGTCTCTGCTCCAACTGACTTTTGAGTGGTCAGACATGACTCCAGCTAGATGCTGTGCTCTCTCCCTCAGGCTTAATGGAGTGCTGCCCAGCCCCTCACACACAAATTATATTGTCCTGATGGCCTGTGCCATTCCTTCTGTTCCTTAGTTCAATGGCCTGACAGTTGTAGTTCACAGCCTATTGGCACCAGATGTTCAGAGCCTACTTTCCCTAGTACCAATAGTTCAGCATTGTGCAGGACTGTTGTTTTTGAGTTATAACCCCTGGCAGGCTTTTGCTCATGAAGAGCTATGGCCAAGCTAGCTGTACGGGGTCTGAGCAAAATTCTCCAGCATGGAACTGGAATATCTATAGTATTGATAAGAGGGAGAAGGTAACAAAGAAGAGGAGCAGATTTTGATGTATGCATGGGAGAGAAATTGAGTGAACTCAGAGTCAGTGAGCATCACTTACTGGGTTTAAAAAAAATTCCTATTGGATTCTGGTTGTCCTAGCCTAGAGCATGAAACAGATGAAGTACTTTGTCTTTGGTATATAATTTCTGTTTTTGAGAGGTTTAGGAGGTTGTAGAAATAAGAGAAAATGTCCATTATGCTGCCTGCCTTCTTTCTCACATGACCAAATTGTTTTTTTAAACTATTATTATTGGATTGACCTACTTATGAACAATTAATATTTCTGCAGTTATTTAAATCTATCATTATTTGTGTGAAGATTTTTTTGCCACTGGGTTCCTATAGTTCCCATGTGTGTCTTGGCAGGGTGACCCCAAGTATTTTATTCTGTCTATTGCTATTTGAAATAGAATTTCTATCTTCTCCTGCTGAGATTCATTAGGAATATAGACAGAACTGGATAAAAATGCTAATGATTTATGTGGATTTATTTTATATCTTACAACTTTGCTGAAGTAGTTAATTGTTTCCTATTAGTTTTTAGTTTATTGTATAGGGTTCCTTAAGTAAACTGTCACATTATTGGAAAAAGTGTTAATTTTGTTTCCCCCTTACATATATTTATTATTTTTGTCTTACCATTATAACTAGCATTTTATATATATATAGTCATGATGATAATTGATCTCCTTGTTTCAACTTATCCAGAAAGCTTCTAGTTTATCTCCATTAACAAATAATAGTGACTGGGTATTACTTATCATTTTAAGGAAAGTTTCATTAATTCTTTCAGAATTCTTTTGTATCTTGTTATTGTTGAAAATAGCTAAATCATACACAGTTGATTATTATATAATTTTGCTATTCCTGTATACAATGGTCTCTTGGTTCTGCTTACATCACTTTTTATCAGTTCATACAAGTCCTTCCAGGTTCTTTTGAATTCATCCTACTCATCATTTCTTATAGTGCCATAGCACTCCATCGCATTAATATAACACAACTTGTTCAGCCTTTTCCTATTTGATGAGCATTCCTTTAGTTAACAGTTCTTTGTCACCACAAAAGAGCTGCTATAAATGTTTTTACACACACAGGCCTTTCTTTTTAAAAAATCTCTTTGTCCTTATAGACATCATTGTGGTATTGTTGTGTTAAAAGATGTGCACAGTTTTATAGCCCTTTAGGCATTGTTCCAAATCACTCTCCAGGACGGTTGGTTTAGTACAAAATCCAACAACACTGCATTAGTGCCTCAATTTTCCCACATCCCCTTCAACTCATTTGTTTTATAAATTCACTTTTTACCTTTAAAAAATAAAACAGCTTTTCTAAAAATTCTTGTTTTACTTGTATCCAAGATTCTTTTTTTTTTGTGGATTTGCTTATAAATATTTTTGTCATTCTCTTCTTTTATGCTTTTGTCTTGATCTTCAAAGTCTTGAATTTTTTTTCAATCCCTTTGGTGCTGGGAATGCTCTGTGCTCAGCCTCTTCTATTTGATATTAGCTATACTCAATCTCTTCTCTTCCCTCCTCTCCTCTCCTCTCCTCTCCTCTCCTCTCCTCTCCTCTCCTCTCCTCT